>NW_027250650.1:1667500-1670000 GCF_044704955.1 Pristiophorus japonicus
CACACACACAGATATATATAAATATATATAGACACACACACACAGATATATATATAAATATATATATACACACACACAAATATATATAAATATATACAGACACACACACACAGACATATATAAATATATATAGACACACACACACACAGATATATATATATATAAATATATATAGACACAAACACACAGATATATATAAATATATATAGACACACACACACAGATATATATATATATACACACACACAGATATATATAAATATATATAGACACACACACACAGATATATATAAATATATATAGACACACACACACAGATATATATATAATTATATATAGATACACACACAGAAATATATATAAATATATATAGACACACACACACACACAGATATACATAAATATATATAGACACACACACTGATATATATATATATAAATATATATAGACACACACACACTGATATATATAAATATATATAGACACACACACACAAATATATATAAATATATACAGACACACACACAGATATATATAAATATATATAGACACACATACAGATATATATATATATAAATATATACATATACACACACACAGATATATATAAATATATATATACACACACACACACAGATATATATAAATATATATAGACACACACACAAATATATATAAATATATACAGACACACAGACACACAGATATATATAAATATATATAGACACACACACTGATATATATAAATATATATAGACACACACACACACTGATATATATAAATATATATAGACACACACACACAAATATATATAAATATATACAGACACACACACAGATATATATAAATACATATAGACACACATACAGATATATATATATAAATATATATATACACACACACAGATATATATAAATATATTTCGACACACACACAAATTTATATAAATATATACAGACACACAGACACAAATATATATAAATATATACCGACACACACACAGATATATATAAATATATATAGACACACATACAGATATATACATATAAATATATACAGACACACACACACACAGATATATATAAGTATATATAGACACGCACACACACAAATATATATAAATATCTCCAGACACACACACACAGATATATATAAATATGTATAGACACACACACACAGATATAGATATAAATATATATAGACACACATACAGATATATAGATATATAAATATATATAGACACACACACACACAGATATATATAAATATATATAGACACACACACAGATATATAGAAATATAGACACACACACACACAGATATTTATAAATACATATAGACACACACACAGATATATATAAATATTTTTAGACACACACACACACAGATATATATACATATATATAGACACACACACACAGATATATATAAATATATATAGACACACACACACAGATATATTTATAAATATATATAGACACACACACACATATATATACATAAATATATACAGACACACACACACATATATATATAAATATATATAGACACACACACATAGATATATATAAATATATATAGACACACACACACACACACACAAATATATATAAATATATATAGACACACACACACAGATATATATATAAATAAAGATAGACACACACACACATATATATATAAATATATATAGACACACGCACACAGAGATATATATATAAATATATATATATACACACACACAAATATATATAAATATATACAGACACACACACACAGATATATATATAAATATATATAGACACACACACACACAGATATATATAAATATATACATACACACACAGATATATATATAAATATATATAGACACACACACATATATATATAAATATATACAGACACACACACACACAGATATATATAAATATATATAGACACACACACAGATATATATAAATATATATATACACACACACAGATATATATAAATATATATATACACACACACAGATATATATAAATATATATAGACACACACACACAGATATATATATATACACACACACGGATATATATAAATATATATAGACACACACACACAGATATATATAAATATATATAGACACACACACACAGATATATATATAAATATATATAGATACACACACGGATATATATAAATATATATAGACACACACACACACAGATATATATAAATATATATACACACACACACATATATATATAAATATATATAGACACACACACAAATATATATAAATATATAGAGACACACAGACACACAGATACACAGATATATATAAATATATATGGACACACACACTGATATATATAAATATATATAGACACACACACACACTGATATATACAAATATATATATACACACACACAAATATATATAAATATTTACAGACACACACACACAGACATATATAAATATATATAGACACACACACACACAGATATATATAAA
>NW_027250650.1:2292500-2485919 GCF_044704955.1 Pristiophorus japonicus
CCCAAGCTCTCCTACTCCCCCAAGCTCTCCTACTACCCCAAGCTCTCCTACTCCCCCAAGCTCTCCGACTCCCCCAAGCTCTCCTACTCCCCCAAGCTCTCCTACTCCCCCAAGCTCTCCAACTCCCCCAAGCTCTCGTACTCCCCAAAGCTCTCCTACTCCCCCAAGCTCTCCTACTCCCCCAAGATCTCGTAATCCCCCAAGCTCTCATCCTCCCCCAAGCTTTCCTCCTCCGGTATGATTTCCTAATCACCCTAACGCTCCTACTCCCCCAAGCTCTCCTACTACCCCAAGCTCTCCTACTCCGGTAAGCTCTCCTACTCCGGTAAGCTCGCCTAATCCCCGAAGCTCTCCTACTCTTCCAAGCTCTCCGACACCGGTAAACTCTGCTACTCCGTTAAGCTCTCCTACTCTGCCAAGCTCTCGTACTCCGCCAAGCTCTCCTCCTCCCCCAAGTTCTCCGACTCCCCCAAGCTCTCCTACTCCCCCAAGCTCTCCTCCCCCGCCAAGCTCTCCTACTCCGCCAAGTTCTCCTTCTCCCCCAAGCTCTCCTACTGCCCCAAGCTCTCCTACTCCGGTAAGCTCTCCTACTCCGCTAAGCTCGCCTAATCCCCGAAGCTCTACTACTCTTCCAAGCTCTCCGACACCGATAAACTCTCCTACTCCGGTAAGCTCTCCTACTCCCCCAAGCTCTCCTACTCACCCAAGCTCTCCTACTCCCCCAAGCTCTCCTAATCCCCCAAGCTCTCCTACTCCCCCAAGCTCTCCTACTCCCCCAAGCTCTCCTACTCGGCCAAGCTCTCCTACTCCCCCAAGCTCTCCTCCTCCGGTATGATCTCCTACTCCCCCAAGCTCTCCTACTCACCCAAGCTCTCCTGCTCCCGCAAGCTCTCCTACTCGCCCAAGCTCTCCTACTCCCCCAAGTTCTCCTACTTCCCCAAGCTCTCCTACTCCCCCAAACTCTCCTACTCCCCCAAGCTCTCCTCCTCCGGTATGCTCTCCTCCTCTCCCAAGCTCTCCTACTCCCCCTAGCTCTCCTACTCCCCCAAGCTCTCCTACTCCCCCAAGCTCTCCTACTCCCCCAAGCTCTCCTACTCACCCAAGCTCTCCTACTCCCCCAAGCTCTCCTACTCCCCCAAGCTCTCCTACTCCCCCAAGCTCTCCTACTCCCCCCAGCTCTCCGACTCCCCCGAGCTCTCCTACTGCGGAAAGCTCTCCTACTCCGGTAAGCTCGCCTAATCCCCGAAGCTCTACTACTCTTCCAAGCTCTCCGACACCGGTAAACTCTCCTACTCCGGTAAGCTCTCCTACTCCGCCAAACTCTCGTACTCCGCCAAGCTCTCCTACTCCCCCAAGCTCTCCTACGCCGCCAAGCTCTCCTACTCCCCCAAGCTCTCCTACTCCCCCAAGCTCTCCAACTCCCCCAAGCTCTCCTACTCCCCCAAGCTCTCCTACTCCCCCAAGCTCTCCTACTCCCCCAAGCTCTCCTTCTCACCCAAGCTCTCCTGCTCCCCCAAGCTCTCCTGCTCCCCCACGCTCTCCTACTCCCCCAAGCTCTCCTACTCCCCCAAGCTCTCCTACTCCCCGAAGCTTTCCTACCCCGCAAAGCTCTCCTACTCCCCCAAGCTCTCCTTCTCCCCCAAGCTCTCCTACTCCCCCAAGCTCTCCTACTCCCCCAAGCTCTCCTACTCCCCCAAGCTCTCCTACTCCCCCAAGCTCTCCGACTCCCCCAAGCTCTCCTACTCCCCCAAGCTCTACTACTCCCCCAAGCTCTCCTACTCCCCCAAGCTCTCCTACTCCCCCAAGCTCTCCTACTCCCCCAAGCTCTCCGACTCCCCCAAGCTCTCCTACTCCCCCAAGCTCTCCTACTCCCCGAAGCTCTCCTACTCCCCCAAGCTCTCCTACTCCCCCAAGCTCTCCTACTCCCCCAAGCTCTCCTACTACACCAAGCTCTCCTACTACACCAATCTCTCCTACCCCGCCAAGCTCTCCTACTCCCCCAAGTTCTCCTACTCCCCCAACATCTCGTACTCCCCCAAGCTGTCGTACTCCCCCATGCTCTTGTAATCCCCCAAGCTCTCCTCCTCCGGTAAGCTATCCTCCTCCGGTATGATCTCCTACTCCCCCAAGCTCTCCTACTCACCAAAGCTCTCCTGCTCCCCCAAGCTTTCCTACCCCGCCAAGCTCTCCTACTCCCCCAAGCTCTCCTACTCCCCCAAGCTCTCCTACTACCCCAAGCTCTCCTACTCCCCCAAGCTCTCCGACTCCCCCAAGCTCTCCTACTCCCCCAAGCTCTCCTACTCCCCCAAGCTCTCCAACTCCCCCAAGCTCTCGTACTCCCCAAAGCTCTCGTACTCCCCCAAGCTCTCCTACTCCCCCAAGATCTCGTAATCCCCCAAGCTCTCCTCCTCCCCCAAGCTTTCCTCCTCCGGTATGATTTCCTAATCACCCTAACGCTCCTACTCCCCCAAGCTCTCCTACTACCCCAAGCTCTCCTACTCCGGTAAGCTCTCCTACTCCGGTAAGCTCGCCTAATCCCCGAAGCTCTCCTACTCTTCCAAGCTCTCCGACACCGGTAAACTCTGCTACTCCGTTAAGCTCTCCTACTCCGCCAAGCTCTCGTACTCCGCCAAGCTCTCCTCCTCCCCCAAGTTCTCCGACTCCCCCAAGCTCTCCTACTCCCCCAAGCTCTCCTCCCCCGCCAGGCTCTCCTACTCCGCCAAGTTCTCCTTCTCCCCCAAGCTCTCCTACTGCCCCAAGCTCTCCTACTCCGGTAAGCTCTCCTACTCCGCGAAGCTCGCCTAATCCCCGAAGCTCTACTACTCTTCCAAGCTCTCCGACACCGATAAACTCTCCTACTCCGGTAAGCTCTCCTACTCCCCCAAGCTCTCCTACTCACCCAAGCTCTCCTACTCCCCCAAGCTCTCCTAATCCCCCAAGCTCTCCTACTCCCCCAAGCTCTCCTACTCCCCCAAGCTCTCCTACTCGGCCAAGCTCTCCTACTCCCCCAAGCTCTCCTCCTCCGGTATGATCTCCTACTCCCCCAAGCTCACCTACTCACCCAAGCTCTCCTGCTCCCGCAAGCTCTCCTACTCGCCCAAGCTCTCCTACTCCCCCAAGTTCTCCTACTTCCCCAAGCTCTCCTACTCACCCAAACTCTCCTACTCCCCCAAGCTCTCCTCCTCCGGTATGCTCTCCTCCTCTCCCAAGCTCTCCTACTCCCCCAAGCTCTCCTACTCCCCCAAGCTCTCCTACTCCCCCAAGCTCTCCTACTCCCCCAAGCTCTCCTACTCACCCAAGCTCTCCTACTCCCCCAAGCTCTCCTACTCCCCCAAGCTCTCCTACTCCCCCAAGCTCTCCTACTCCCCCAAGCTCTCCGACTCCCCCAAGCTCTCCTACTGCGGAAAGCTCACCTACTCCGGTAAGCTCGCCTAATCCCCGAAGCTCTGCTACTCTTCCAAGCTCTCCGACACCGGTAAACTCTCCTACTCCGGTAAGCTCTCCTACTCCGCCAAACTCTCCTACTCCGCCAAGCTCTCCTTCTCCCCCAATCTCTCCTACTCCCCCAAGCTCTCCTACTCCCCCAAGCTCTCCTACTCCCCCAAGCTCTCCTACTCCCCCAAGCTCTCCTACTCCCCCAAGCTCTCCAACTCCCCCAAGCTCTCCTACTCCCCCAAGCTCTCCTACTCCGGTAAGCTCTCCTACTCCGGTAAGCTCGCCTAATCCCCAAAGCTCTACTGCTCTTCCAAGCTCTCCGACACCGGTAAACTCTCCTACTCCGGTAAGCTCTCCTACTCCGCCAAACTCTCCAACTCCTCCAAGCTCTCCGACTCCCCCAATCTTCCATACTCCCCCAAGCTCTCCTACTCCCCCAAGCTCTCGTACACCCCCACGCTCTCGTACTCCCCCAAGCTCTCGTACACACCCAAGATCTCGTAATCCCCCAAGCTCTCCTCCTCCCCCAAGCTCTCGTCCTACCCCAAGCTCTCCTCCTCCGGTATGATTTCCTAATCATCCTAACGCTCCTACTCCCCCAAGCTCTCCTACTCCCCCAAGCTCTCCTACTCCCCCAAGCTCTCCTACGCCGCCAAGCTCTCCTACTCCCCCAAGCTCTCCTACTCCCCCAAGCTCTCCAACTCCCCCAAGCTCTCCTACTCCCCCAAGCTCTCCTACTCCCCCAAGCTCTCCTTCTCACCCAAGCTCTCCTGCTCCCCCAAGCTCTCCTACTCCCCCACGCTCTCCTACTCCCCCAAGCTCTCCTACTCCCCCAAGCTCTCCTACTCCCCCAAGCTTTCCTACCCCGCCAAGCTCTCCTACTCCCCCAAGCTCTCCTTCTCCCCCAAGCTCTCCTACTCCCCCAAGCTCTCCTACTCCCCCAAGCTCTCCTACTCCCCCAAGCTCTCCTACTGCCCCAAGCTCTCCGACTCCCCCAAGCTCTCCTACTCCCCCAAGCTCTACTACTCCCCCAAGCTCTCCTGCTCCCCCAAGCTCTCCTACTCCCCCAAGCTCTCCTACTCCCCCAAGCTCTCCGACTCCCCCAAGCTCTCCTACTCCCCCAAGCTCTCCTACTCCCCGAAGCTCTCCTACTCCCCCAATCTCTCCTACTCCCCCAAGCTCTCCTACTCCCCCAAGCTCTCCTACTACACCAAGCTCTCCTACTACACCAATCTCTCCTACCCCGCCAAGCTCTCCTACTCCCCCAAGTTCTCCTACTCCCCCAACCTCTCGTACTCCCTCAAGCTCTCGTACTCCCCCATGCTCTCGAAATCCCCCAAGCTCTCCTCCTCCGGTAAGCTATCCTCCTCCGGTATGATCTCCTACTCCCCCAAGCTCTCCTACTCACCAAAGCTCTCCTGCTCCCCCAAGCTTTCCTACCCCGCCAAGCTCTCCTACTCCCCCAAGCTCTCCTACTCCCCCAAGCTCTCCTACTACCCCAAGCTCTCCTACTCCCCCAAGCTCTCCGACTCCCCCAAGCTCTCCTACTCCCCCAAGCTCTCCTACTCCCCCAAGCTCTCCAACTCCCCCAAGCTCTCGTACTCCCCAAAGCTCTCGTACTCCCCCAAGCTTCCTACTCCCCCAAGATCTCGTAATCCCCCAAGCTCTCCTCCTCCCCCAAGCTTTCCTCCTCCGGTATGATTTCCTAATCACCCTAACGCTCCTACTCCCCCAAGCTCTCCTACTACCCCAAGCTCTCCTACTCCGGTAAGCTCTCCTACTCCGGTAAGCTCGCCTAATCCCCGAAGCTCTCCTACTCTTCCAAGCTCTCCGACACCGGTAAACTCTGCTACTCCGTTAAGCTCTCCTACTCCGCCAAGTTCTCCTTCTCCCCCAAGCTCTCCTACTGCCCCAAGCTCTCCTACTCCGGTAAGCTCTCCTACTCCGCTAAGCTCGCCTAATCCCCGAAGCTCTACTACTCTTCCAAGCTCTCCGACACCGATAAACCCTCCTACTCCGGTAAGCTCTCCTACTCCCCCAAGCTCTCCTACTCACCCAAGCTCTCCTACTCCCCCAAGCTCTCCTAATCCCCCAAGCTCTCCTACTCCCCCAAGCTCTCCTACTCCCCCAAGCTCTCCTACTCGGCCAAGCTCTCCTACTCCCCCAAGCTCTCCTCCTCCGGTATGATCTCCTACTCCCCCAAGCTCTCCTACTCACCCAAGCTCTCCTGCTCCCGCAAGCTCTCCTACTCGCCCAAGCTCTCCTACTCCCCCAAGTTCTCCTACTTCCCCAAGCTCTCCTACTCCCCCAAACTCTCCTACTCCCCCAAGCTCTCCTCCTCCGGTATGCTCTCCTCCTCTCCCAAGCTCTCCTACTCCCCCAAGCTCTCCTACTCCCCCAAGCTCTCCTACTCCCCCAAGCTCTCCTACTCCCCCAAGCTCTCCTACTCACCCAAGCTCTCCTACTCCCCCAAGCTCTCCTACTCCCCCAAGCTCTCCTACTCCCCCAAGCTCTCCTACTCCCCCAAGCTCTCCGACTCCCCCAAGCTCTCCTACTGCGGAAAGCTCTCCTACTCCGGTAAGCTCGCCTAATCCCCGAAGCTCTACTACTCTTCCAAGCTCTCCGACACCGGTAAACTCTCCTACTCCGGTAAGCTCTCCTACTCCGCCAAACTCTCCTACTCCGCCAAGCTCTCCTTCTCCCCCAATCTCTCCTACTCCCCCAAGCTCTCCTACTCCCCCAAGCTCTCCTACTCCCCCAAGCTCTCCTACTCCCCCAAGCTCTCCAACTCCCCCAAGCTCTCCTACTCCCCCAAGCTCTCCTACTCCGGTAAGCTCTCCTACTCCGGTAAGCTCGCCTAATCCCCAAAGCTCTACTACTCTTCCAAGCTCTCCGACACCGGTAAACTCTCCGACTCCGGTAAGCTCTCCTACTCCGCCAAACTCTCCTACTCCGCCAAGCTCTCCTACTCCCCCAATCTCTCCTACTCCCCCAAGCTCTCCTACTCCCCCAAGCTCTCCAACTCCCCCAAGCTCTCCTACTCCCCCAAGCTCTCCTACTCCCCCAAACTCTCCTACTTCCCCAAGCTCTCCTACTACACCAATCTCTCCTACCCCGCCAAGCTCTCCTACTCACCCAAGTTCTCCTACTCCCCCAAGCTCTCGTACTCCCCCAAGCTGTCGTACTCCTCCATGCTCTCGTAATCCCCCAAGCTCTCCTCCTCCGGTAAGCTCGCCTCCTCCGGTATGATCTCCTACTCCCCCAAGCTCTCCTACTCACTCAAGCTCTCCTGCTCCCCCAAGCTCTCCTACTCCCCCAAGCTCTCCTACTTCCCCAAGCTCTCCTACTCCACCAGGCTCTCCTACCCCGCCAAGCTCACCTACTCCCCCAAGTTCTCCTACTCCCCCAAGCTCTCCTACTCCCCCAAGCTCTCGTAATCCCCCAAGCACTCCTCCTCCCCCAAGCTCTCATCCTCCCCCAAGCTCTCCTCTTCCGGTAAGCTCTCCTCCTCTGGTATGATCTCCTAATCACCCTAAAACTCCTACTCCCCCAAGCTCTCCTACTCACCCAAGCTCTCCTACTCCCCCAAGATCTCCTACTCCCCCAAGCTCTCCTACTCCCCCAAGCTCTCCTACCCCGCCAAGCTCTCCTACTCCCCCAAGTTCTCCTACTCCCCCAAGCTCTCCAACTCCCCCAAGCTCTCGTACTCCCCCAATCTCCCATACTCCCCCAAGCTCTCCTACTCCCCCAAGCTCTCGTACACCCCCACGCTCTCGTACTCCCCCAAGCTCTCGTACTCCCGCAAGCTCTCCTACTCCCCCAAGCTCTCCTACTCCCCCAAGCTCTCCTACTCCCCTAAGCTCTCCGACCCCGCCAAGCTCTCCTACTCCCCCAAGTTCTCCTACTCCCCCAAGCTCTCCTACTCCCCCAAGCTCCCGTAATCCCCCAAGTTCTCGTACACCCCCTAGCTCTCCTCCTCCCCCAAGCTCTCATTCTCCCCCAAGCTCTCCTGCGCCGGTAAGCTCTCCTCCTCTGGTATGATCTCCTAATCACCCGAACACTCCTACTCCCCCAAGCTCTCCTACTCTCGCAAGCTCTCCTACTCCCCCAAGATCTCCTACTCCCCCAAGTTCTCCTACTCCCCCAAGCTCTCCTACCCCGCCAAGCTCTCCTACTCCCCCAAGTTCTCCTACTCCCCCAAGCTCTCCAACTCCCCCAAGCTCTCCTACTCCCCCAAGCTCTCCTACTCACCCAATCTCTCCTACTCCCCCAAGCTCTCCTACTCCCCCAAGCTCTCCTACTCCCCCAAGCTCTCCTACTCCCCCAAGCTCTCCTACTCCCCCAAGCTCTCCTACTCACCCAAGCTCTCCTACTCCCCCAAGCTCTCCTACTCCCCCAAGCTCTCCTACTCCCCCAAGCTCTCCTGCTCCCCCAAGCTCTCCTACTCCCCCAAGCTCTCCTACTCCGGTAAGCTCTCCTACGCCGGTAAGCTCGCCTAATCCCCGAAGTTCTCCTACTCTTCCAAACTCTCCGACACCGGTAAACTCTCCTACTCCGGTAAGCTCTCCTACTCCGCCAAGCTCTCCTACTCCGCCAAACTCTCCTACTCCCCCAACCTCTCCTACTCCGCCAAGCTCTCCTACTCCCCCAAGCTCTCCTACTCCCCTAAGGTCTCCTACTCCCCCAAGCTCTCCGACTCCCCCAAGCTCTCCTACTCCCCAAAGCTCTACTACTCCGGTCAGCTATCCTACTCCGGTAAGCTCTCCTACACTCCCAAGCTCTCCTCCTCCCCCAAGCTCTCCTACTCCCCCAAGCTCTCCTACTCCCCCAAGCTCTCCTACTCCCCCAAGCTCTCCTACTCACCCAAGCTCTCCTACTTTCCCAAGCTCTCCTACTCCCCCAAGCTCTCCTACTCCCCCAAGCTCTACTACTCCCCCAATCTCTCCTACTCCCCCAAGCTCTCCTACTCCCCCAAGCTCTACTACTCCCCCAAGCTCTCCTACTCCCCCAAGCTCTACTACTCCGGTAAGCTATCCTACTCCCCCAAGCTTTCCTACTCCCCCAAGCTCTCCTACTCCCCCAAGCTCTCCTACTCCCCCAAGCTCTCCAACTCCCCCAAGCTCTCCTACTCCCCCAAGCTCTCCTACTCCGGTAAGCTCTCCTACTCCGGTAAACTCGCCTAATCCCCAAAGCTCTACTACTCTTCCAAGCTCTCCGACACCGGTAAACTCTCCTACTCCGGTAAGCTCTCCTACTCCGCCAAACTCTCCTACTCCGCCAAGCTCTCCTACTCCCCCAATCTCTCTGCTCCCCCAAGCTCTCCTACTCCCCCAAGCTCTCCAACTCCCCCAAGCTCTCCTACTCCCCCAAGCTCTCCTACTCCCCCAAACTCTCCTACTTTCCCAAGCTCTCCTACTACACCAATCTCTCCTACCCCGCCAAGCTCTCCTACTCACCCAAGTTCTCCTACTCCCCCAAGCTCTCGTACTCCCCCAAGCTGTCGTACTCCTCCATGCTCTCGTAATCCCCCAAGCTCTCCTCCTCCGGTAAGCTCTCCTCCTCCGGTATGATCTCCTACTCCTCCAAGCTCTCCTACTCCCCCAAGCTCTCCTACCCCGCCAAGCACTCCTACTCCCCCAAGTTCTCCTACTCCCCCAAGCTCTTCAACTCCCCCAAGCTCTCCTACTCCCCCAATCTCCCATATTCCCCCAAGCTCTCCTACTCCCCCAAGCTCTCGTACACCCCCACGCTCTCGTACTCCCCCAAGCTCTCGTACTCACCCAAGATCTCGTAATCCCCCAAGCTCTCCTCCTCCCCCAAGCTCTCCTCCTCCCCCAAGCTCTCCTCCTCCGGTAAGCTCTCTCCTCTGGTATGATCTCCTAATCACCCTAACACTCCTACTCCCCCAAGCTCTCCTACTCACCCAAGCTCTCCTACTCCCCCAAGATCTCCTACTCCCCCAATCTCTCCTACTCCCCCAAGCTCTCCTACTCCCCCAAACTCTCCTACCACGCCAAGCTCTCCTACTCCCCCAAGTTCTCCTACTCCCCCAAGCTCTCCAACTCCCCCAAGCTCTCCTACTCCCCCAATCTCTCATACTCCCCCAATCTCTCCTACTCCCCCAAGCTCTCGTAATCCCCAAAGCTCTCGTACTCACCCAAGCTCTCGTACTCCCCCAAGATCTCGTAATCCCCCAAGCTCTCCTACTCCCCCAAGCTCTCCTACTCCCCCAAGCTCTCCTACTACCCGAAGCTCTCCTACTCCCCCAAGCTCTCCTACTCCCGCAAGCTCTCCTACTACCCCAAGCTCTCCTACTCCCCCAAGCTGTCCTACTCCCCCAAGCTCTCCTACTCCCCCAAGCTCTCCTACTCCCCCAAGCTCTCCTACTCCCACAAGCTCTCCGACCCCGCCAAGCTCTCCTACTCCCCGAAGTTCTCCTACTCCCCCAAGCTCTCCTACTCCCCCAAGCTCTCGTAATCCCCCAAGTTCTCGTACACCCCCTAGCTCTCCTCCTCCCCCAAGCTCTCATTCTCCCCCAATCTCTCCTGCGCCGGTAAGCTCTCCTCCTCTGGTATGATCTCCGAATCACCCTAACACTCCTACTCCCCCAAGCTCTCCTACTCTCGCAAGCTCTCCTACTCCCCCAAGATCTCCTACTCCCCCAAGCTCTCCTACTCCCCCAAGCTCTCCTACCCCGCCAAGCTCTCCTACTCCCCCAAGTTCTCCTACTCCCCCAAGCTCTCCAACTCCCCCAAACTCTCCTACTCCCCCAAGCTCTCCTACTCACCCAAGCTCTCCTACTCCCCCAAGCTCTCCTACTCCCCCAAGCTCTCCTACTCCCCCAAGCTCTCCTACTCCCCCAAGCTCTGTTACTCCCCCAAGCTCTCCTACTCACCCAAGCTCTCCTACTCCCCCAAGCTCTCCTACTCCCCAAAGCTCTCCTACTCCCCCAAGCTCTCCTGCTCCCCCAAGCTCTCCTACTCCCCCAAGCTCTCCTACTCCGGTAAGCTCTCCTACGCCGGTAAGCTCGCCTAATCCCCGAAGCTCTCCTACTCTTCCAAACTCTTCGACACCGGTAAACTCTCCTACTCCGCCAAGCTCTCCTACTCCGCCAAACTCTCCTACTCCCCCAAACTCTCCTACTCCCCCAAGCTCTCCTACTCCCCCATGCTCTCCTACTCCCCCAAGCTCTCCTACTCCCCCAAGCTCTCCGACTCCCCCAAGCTCTCCTACTCCCCAAAGCTCTACTACTCCGGTCAGCTATCCTACTCCGGTAAGCTCTCCTACTCTCCCAAGCTCTCCTCCTCCCCCAAGCTCTTCTACTCCCCCAAGCTCTCCTACTCCCCCAAGCTCTCCTACTCCCCCAAGCTCTCCTACTCACCCAAGCTCTCCTACTCCCCCAAGCTCTCCTACTCCCCCAAGCTCTCCTACTCCCCCAAGCTCTACTACTCCCCCAATCTCTCCTACTCCCCCAAGCTCTCCTACTCCCCCAAGCTCTCCTACTCCCCCAAGCTCTACTACTCCCCCAAGCTCTCCTACTCCCCCAAGCTCTACTACTCCGGTAAGCTATCCTACTCCCCCAAGCTCTCCTACTCCCCCAAACTCTCCTACTCCCCCAAGCTCTCCTACTCCCCCAAGCTCTACTATTCCCCCAAGCTCTCCTACTCCCCCAAGCTCTCCTACTCCCCCAAGCTCTCCTACTCCCCCAAGCTTTCCTACTCCCCCAAGCTCTCCTGCAACCTCAAGCTCTCCTCCTCCTTCAAGCTCTCCTCCTCCGGTAAGCCCTCCTCCTCCGGTATGATCTACTAATCACCCTTACACTCCTATACCCCCAAGCTCTCCTACTCCCCCAAGCTCTCCTACTCCCCCAAGGTCTCCTACCCCGCCAAGCTCTCCTACTCCCCCAAGCTCTCCTACTCCCCCAAGCTCTCCTACACCGCCAAGCTCTTCTACACGGGTATGCTCTTCTACTCCAGGAAGCTCTCCTTCTCTCCCAAACTCTCCTATTCAAGTCAGCATGCCAACTCTCCCAAGCAATCCTGCGCCCCCAAGATCTCCTACTCCGGTAAGCTCTCCTACTCTCCCAAGCTCTCCGACACCCCGAAGCTCTCCTACTCCCCCAAGCTCTCGTGCTCCCCCAAGCTCTCGTACTCCCCCAAGCTCTCGTACTCCCCCAAACTCTCGTAATCCCCCAAGCTCTCCTCCTCCCCCAAGCACTCCTCCTCCTTCAAGCTCTCCACCTCCGGTAAGCCCTCCTCTTCCGGTATGATCTCCTAATCATCCTAACACTCCTACTCCCCCAAGCTCTCCTACTCACCCAAGCTCTCCTACTCCCCCAAGCTCTCCTACTCCCCCAAGCTCTCCTACTCCCCCAATCTCTGCTACTCCCCCAAGATCTCCTACCCCGCCAAGCTCCCCTACTCCGGTAAGCTCTCCTACTCTCCCAAGCTCTCCTGCACCCCCAAGTTCTCCTACTCCCCCAAGCTCTCGTACTCCCCCAAGCTCTCGTACTCCCCCAAGCTCTCGTATTCCCCAAAGCTCTCGCACTCCCCCATGCTCTCGTAATCCCCCAAGCTCTCCTCCTCCGGTAAGCTCTCCTCATCCGGTATGATCTCCTACTCCCACAATCTCTCCTACTCACCCAAGCTCTCCTACTCCCCCAAGCTCTCCTACTCCCCCAAGCTCTCCTACTCCCCCAAGCTTTCCTACCCGGCCAAGCTCTCCTACTCCCCCAAGCTCTCCTGCTCCCCCAAGCTCTCCGACTGCCTCAAGCTCTCCTACTCCCCAAACTCTCCTACTCCCCCAAGCTCTCCTACTCCCCCAAGCTCTCCTACTCCCCCAAGCTTTCCTACCCCGCCAAAGCTCTCCTACTTCCCCAACCTCTCCTACTCCCCCAAGCTCTCCTACTCCCCCAAGCTCTCCTACTCCCCCAAGCTCTCCTACTCCCCCAAGCTCTCCTAATCCGGTAAGCTCTCCTACTCCGGTTAGCTCCCCTAATCCCCCAAGCTCTCCTACTCTTCCAAGCTCTCCTACTCCGGTAAGCTCTCCTACTCCAGTATGATCGTCTACTCCCCCAAGCTCTCCAACTCCCCCAAGCTCTCCGACACCAGTAAACTCTCCTTCTCCGGTAAGCTCTCCTACTCCGCCAAGCTCTCCTACTCCGGCAAGCTCTCCGACTCCCCCAATCTCTCCTACTCCCCCAAGCTCCTCCACTCCCCCAAGCTCTCCTACTCCCCGAAGCTCTCCTACTCCCCCAAGCTCTCCTACTCCCCCACGCTCTCCTAGTCCCCCAAACTCTCCTACTCCCCCAAGCTCTACTACTGCAGTAAGCTATCCTAATCCGGTAAGCTCTTCTACTCTTCCACGCTCTCCTACTCCGGAAAGCTGTCCTAATCCTGTAAGCTCTCCTACTCCTCCACGCTCTCCTACTCCGGTATGTTCTCCTGCTCCCCCAAGCTCTCCTACTCCCCCAAGCTCTCCTACTCCCCCAAGCTCTCCTACTCCCCCAAGCTATCCAACTCCCCCAAGCTCTCCGACTTACCCAAGCTCTCCTACTCCCCCAAGCTCTCCAACTTGCCCAAGCTCTCCTACTCGCCCAAGCTCTCCTACTCCCCGAAGCTCTCCTACTCCCCCAAGCCCTCCTACACCGGTAAGCTCTCCTACTCCGGTAAGCTCGCCTAATCCCCGAAGCTCTGCTACTCTTCCAAGCTCTCCGACACCGGTAAACTCTCCTACTCCGGTAAGCTCTCCTACTCCGCCAAGCTCTCATACTCCGCCAAGCTCATCTACTCGCCCAATCTCTCCTACTCCCCCAAGCTCTCCTACTCCCCCAAGCTCTCCTATTCCCCCAAGCTCTCCTACTCCCCAAAGCTCTACTACTCCGGTAAGCTATCCTACTCCAGTAAGCTCTCCTACTCTACCAAGCTCTTCTACTCCCCCAAGCTCTCCTACTCCCCCAAGCACTCCTACTCGCCCAAGCTCTCCTACTCACCCAAGCTCTCCTACTCCCCCAAGCTCTCATACTCCCCCAAACTCTCCTCCTCCCCCAAGGTCTCCTACTCCCCCAAGCTCTCCTACTCCGGTAAGCTCGCCTAATCCCCGAAGCTCTCCTACTCTTCCAAGCTCTCCAACACCGGTAAACTCTACTACTCTGGTAAGCTCTCCGACTCCGCCAAGCTCTCATACTCCGCCAAGCTCTTCTACTCCCCCAATCTCTGCTACTCCCCCAAGCTATCCTCCTCCCCCAAGCTCTCCTACTCCCCCAAGCTCTCCTACTCCCCAAAGCTCTACTACTCCGGTAAGCTATCCTACTCCCCCAAGCTCTCCTACTCCCCCAAGCTCTCCTACTCCCCCAAGCTCTCCTACTCCCCCAAGCTCTCCTACTCCCCCAAGCTCTCCTGCTCCCCCAAGCTCTCCTACTCCCCCAAGCTCTCCTACTCCCCCAAGCTCTCCTACTCCGGTAAGTTCTCCTACTCCGGTAAGCTCGCCTAATCCCCGAAGCTCTCCTACTCTTCCAAGCTCTCCGACACCGGTAAACTCTCCTACTCCGGTAAGCTCTCCTACTCCGCAAAGCTCTCCTACTCCGCCAAGCTCTCCTACTCCCCCAATCTCTCCTACTCCCCTACGTTCTCCTACTCCCCGAAGCTCTCCTACTCCCCCAAGCTCTCCTACTCCCCCAAGCTCTCCTACTCCCCCAAGCTCTACTACTCCAGTAAGCTATCCTACTCCGGTAAGCTCTCCTACTCTCCCAAGCTCTCCTGCAACCCCCAAGTTCTCCTGCTCCCCCAAGCTCTCGTACTCCCCCAAGCTCTCGTACTCCCCCAAGCTCTCGTACTCCCCAAGCTCTCGTACTCCCCCAAGCTCTCGTACTCCCCCAAGCTCTCGTACTCCCCAAGCTCTCGTAATCCCCCAAGCTCTCCTCCTCCCCCAAGCTCTCCTCCTCCTTCAAGCTCTCCTCCTCCGGTAAGCCCTCCTCCTCCGGTATGATCTCCTCATCACCCTAACACTCCTACACCCCCAAGCTCTCCTACTCCCCCAAGCTCTCCTACTCCCCCAAGCTCTCCTACCCCGCCAAGCTCTCCTACTCCCCCAAGCTCTCCTACTCCCCCAAGCTCTGCTAATCCCCCAAGCTCTCCTACTCCCACAAGCTCTCTTACTCCCCAAACTCTCGTACTCCCCCAAGCTGTCGTACTCCCCCATGCTCTCGTAATCCCCCAAGCTCTCCCCCACCGGTAAGCTCTCTGCCTCCGGTATGATCTCCTACTCCCCCAAGCTCTCCTCCTCACCCAAGCTCTCCTGCTCCCCCAAGCTCTCTTACTCCCCCAATCTCTCCTAACCCGCCAAGCTCTCCTACTCCCACAAGCTCTCCTACTCCCCCAAGCTCTCCTGTGCCCCCAAGCTCTCCTACTCCGGTAAGCTCTCCTACTCTCCCAAGCTCTCCTGCACCCCCAAGTTCTCCTGCTCCCCCAAGCTCTCGTACTCCCCCAAGCTCTCGTACTCCCCCAAGCTCTCGTATTCCCCCAAACTCTCGTACTCCCCCATGCTCTCGTAATCCCCCAAGCTCTCCTCCTCCGGTAAGCTCTCCTCCTCCGGTATGATCTCCTACTCCCACAATCTCTCCTACTCACCCAACCTTTCCTACCCCGTCAAACTCTCCTACTCCCCCAAGCTCTCCTTCTCCCCCAAGCTCTCCTACTCCCCCAAGCTCTCCTACTACCCCAAGCTTTCCTACTCCCTCAAGCTCTCCTAATCCGGTAAGCTCTCCTACTCCGGTAAGCTCTCCTAATCCCCCAAGCTCTCCTACTCTTCCAAGCTCTCCTACTCCGGTAAGCTCTCCTAATCCAGTATGATCGTCTACTCCCCCAAGCTCTCCAACTCCCCCAAGCTCTCCGACACCAGTAAACGATCCTTCTCCGGTAAGCTCTCCTACTCCGCAAAGCTCTCCTACTCTGCCAAGCTCTCCTACTCCCCCAATCTCTCCTACTCCCCCAAGCTCTCCCACTCACCCAAGCTCTCCTACTCCCCCAAGCTCTCCTACTCCGCCAAGCTCTCCAACTCCCCCAATCTCTCCTACTCCCCCAAGCTCTCCCACTCCCACAAGCTCTCCTACTCCCCCAAGCTCTCCTACTCCCCCAAGCTCTCCTACTCCCCCAAACTCTCCTACTCCCCCAAGCTCTACTACTAAAGTAAGCTATCCTACTCCGGTAAGCTCTCCTACTCTTCCACGCTCTCCTACTGCGGAAAGCTCTCCTACTCCGGTAAGCTCTCCTAATCTTCCACGCTCTCCTGCTCCGGTAAGTTCTCCTGCTCCCCCAAGTTCTCCTACTCCCCCAAGCTCTCCTACTCCATCAAGCTCTCCTACTCCCCCAAGCTATCCTACTCCCCCAAGCTCTCCTACTCCCCCAAGCTCTCCTACTCCCCCAAGCTCTCCTACTCCCCCAAGCTCTCCTACTCCCCCAAGCTCTCCTACTCCCCCAAGCTCTCCTACTCCCCCAATCTCTCCTACTCCCCCAAGCTCTCCTACTCCCCCAAGCTCTCCTACTCCCCCAAGCTCTCCTACTCCCCAAAGCTCTACTACTCCGGGAAGCGATCCTGCTCCGGTAAGCTCTCCTACTCCGGGAAGCTCGCCTAATCCCCGAAGCTTTCCTACTCTTCCAAGCTCTCCGACACCGGTAAACTCTCCTACTCCGGTAAGGTCTCCTACTCCCCCAAGCTCTCCTACTCAAGTAAGCTCTCCTGTTCCGGTAAGCTCGCCTAATCCCCGAAGCTCTCCTACTCTTCCAAGCTCTCCGACACCGGTGAACTCTCCTACTCCGGTGAGCTCTCCTACTCCGCCAAGCTCTCATACGCCGCCAAGCTCTCCTACTATTCCCCAATCTCTCCTACTCCCCCAAGCTCTCCTACTCCCACAATCTCTCCTACTCCCCCAAGCTCTCCTACTCCCCAAATCTCTACTACTCCGGTAAGCTATCCTACTACGGTAAGCTCTCCTACTCTACCAAGCTCTCCTACTCCCCCAAGCTCTCCTACTCCCCCAAGCTCTCCTACTCCCCCAAGCTCTCCTACTCCCCCAAGCTCTCCTACTCACCCAAGCTCTCCTACACCCCCAAGCTCTCCTACACCCCCAAGCTCCTGCTCCCCAAAGCTCTGCTACTCCCCCAAGCTCTCCTTCTCCCCCAGTCTCTCCTACTCCGGTAAGCTCGCCTAATCCCCGAAGCTCTCCTACTCTTCCAAGCTCTCCGACACTGGTAAACTCTCCTACTCCGGTAAAATCTCCTACTCCGCCAAGCTCTCATACTCCGCCAAGCTCTCCAACTCCCCCAATCTCTCCTACTCCCCCAAGCTCTCCTACTCCCCCAAGCTCTCCTGTGCCCCCAAGCTCTCCTACTCTCCCAAGCTCTCCTGCACCCCCAAGTTCTCCTGCTCCCCCAAGCTCTCGTACTCCCCCAAGCTCTCGTACTCCCCCAAGCTCTCGTATTCCCCCAAACTCTCGTACTCCCCCATGCTCTCGTAATCCCCCAAGCTCTCCTCCTCCGGTAAGCTCTCCTCCTCCGGTATGATCTCCTACTCCCACAATCTCTCCTACTCACCCAACCTTTCCTACCCCGTCAAACTCTCCTACTCCCCCAAGCTCTCCTTCTCCCCCAAGCTCTCCTACTCCCCCAAGCTCTCCTACTACCCCAAGCTTTCCTACTCCCTCAAGCTCTCCTAATCCGGTAAGCTCTCCTACTCCGGTAAGCTCTCCTAATCCCCCAAGCTCTCCTACTCTTCCAAGCTCTCCTACTCCGGTAAGCTCTCCTACTCCAGTATGATCGTCTACTCCCCCAAGCTCTCCAACTCCCCCAAGCTCTCCGACACCAGTAAACGATCCTTCTCCGGTAAGCTCTCCTACTCCGCAAAGCTCTCCTACTCTGCCAAGCTCTCCTACTCCCCCAATCTCTCCTATTCCCCCAAGCTCTCCCACTCACCCAAGCTCTCCTACTCCCCCAAGCTCTCCTACTCCGCCAAGCTCTCCAACTCCCCCAATCTCTCCTACTCCCCCAAGCTCTCCCACTCCCACAAGCTCTCCTACTCCCCCAAGCTCTCCTACTCCCCCAAGCTCTCCTACTCCCCCAAACTCTCCTACTCCCCCAAGCTCTACTACTAAAGTAAGCTATCCTACTCCGGTAAGCTCTCCTACTCTTCCACGCTCTCCTACTGCGGAAAGCTCTCCTACTCCGGTAAGCTCTCCTAATCTTCCACGCTCTCCTGCTCCGGTAAGTTCTCCTGCTCCCCCAAGTTCTCCTACTCCCCCAAGCTCTCCTACTCCATCAAGCTCTCCTACTCCCCCAAGCTATCCTACTCCCCCAAGCTCTCCTACTCCCCCAAGCTCTCCTACTCCCCCAAGCTCTCCTACTCCCCCAAGCTCTCCTACTCCCCCAAGCTCTCCTACTCCCCCAAGCTCTCCTACTCCCCCAATCTCTCCTACTCCCCCAAGCTCTCCTACTCCCCCAAGCTCTCCTACTCCCCCAAGCTCTCCTACTCCCCCAAGCTCTCCTACTCCCCCAAGCTCTCCTACTCCCCCAAGCTCTCCTACTCCCCCAATCTCTCCTACTCCCCCAAGCTCTCCTACTCCCCCAAGCTCTCCTACTCTCCCAAGCTCTCCTACTCCGGTAAGCTCTCCTACTCCGGGAAGCTCGCCTAATCCCCGAAGCTTTCCTACTCTTCCAAGCTCTCCGACACCGGTAAACTCTCCTACTCCGGTAAGGTCTCCTACTCCCCCAAGCTCTCCTACTCAAGTAAGCTCTCCTGTTCCGGTAAGCTCGCCTAATCCCCGAAGCTCTCCTACTCTTCCAAGCTCTCCGACACCGGTGAACTCTCCTACTCCGGTGAGCTCTCCTACTCCGCCAAGCTCTCATACGCCGCCCAGCTCTCCTACTATTCCCCAATCTCTCCTACTCCCCCAAGCTCTCCTACTCCCACAATCTCTCCTACTCCCCCAAGCTCTCCTACTCCCCAAATCTCTACTACTCCGGTAAGCTATCCTACTACGGTAAGCTCTCCTACTCTACCAAGCTCTCCTACTCCCCCAAGCTCTCCTACTCCCCCAAGCTCTCCTACTCCCCCAAGCTCTCCTACTCCCCCAAGCTCTCCTACTCACCCAAGCTCTCCTACACCCCCAAGCTCTCCTACTCCCCCAAGCTCCTGCTCCCCAAAGCTCTGCTACTCCCCCAAGCTCTCCTTCTCCCCCAGTCTCTCCTACTCCGGTAAGCTCGCCTAATCCCCGAAGCTCTCCTACTCTTCCAAGCTCTCCGACACTGGTAAACTCTCCTACTCCGGTAAAATCTCCTACTCCGCCAAGCTCTCATACTCCGCCAAGCTCTCCAACTCCCGCAATCTCTCCTACTCCCCCAAGCTCTCCTACTCCCCCAAGCTCTCCTACTCCCCCAAGCTCTCCTACTCCCCTAAGCTCTACTACACCGGTAAGCTATCCTACTCCGGTAAGCTCTCCTACTCGACCAAGCTCTCCTACTCCCACAAGCTCTCCTACTCCCCCAAGCTCTCCTACTCCCCCAAGCTCTCCTACTCCCCCAAGCTATCCAACTCCCCCAAGCTCTCCGACTTACCCAAGCTCTCCTACTCCCCCAAGCTCTCCAACTTGCCCAAGCTCTCCTACTCGCCCAAGCTCTCCTACTCCCCGAAGCTCTCCTACTCCCCCAAGCACTCCTACACCGGTAAGCTCTCCTACTCCGGTAAGCTCGCCTAATCCCCGAAGCTCTGCTACTCTTCCAAGCTCTCCGACACCGGTAAACTCTCCTACTCCGGTAAGCTCTCCTACTCCGCCAAGCTCTCATACTCCGCCAAGCTCTCCTACTCGCCCAATCTCTCCTACTCCCACAAGCTCGCCTACTCCCCCAAGCTCTCCTACTCCACCAAGCTCTCCTACTCCCCAAAGCTCTACTACTCCGGTAAGCTATCCTACTCCAGTAAGCTCTCCTACTCTACCAAGCTCTTCTACTCCCCCAAGATCTCCTACTCCCCCAAGCACTCCTACTCGCCCAAGCTCTCCTACTCACCCAAGCTCTCCTACTCCCCCAAGCTCTCATACTCCCCCAAACTCTCCTCCTCCCCCAAGGTCTCCTACTCCCCCAAGCTCTCCTACTCCGGTAAGCTCGCCTAATCCCCGAAGCTCTCCTACTCTTCCAAGCTCTCCAACACCGGTAAACTCTCCTACTCTGGTAAGCTCTCCGACTCCGCCAAGCTCTCATACTCCGCCAATCTCTCCTACTCCCCCAATCTCTCCTACTCCCCCAAGCTATCCTCCTCCCCCAAGCTCTCCTACTCCCCCAAGCTCTCCTACTCCCCAAAGCTCTACTACTCCGGTAAGCTATCCTACTCCCCCAAGCTCTCCTACTCCCCCAAGCTCTCCTACTCCCCCAAGCTCTCCTATTCCCCCAAGCTCTCCTACTCCCCCAAGCTCTCCTGCTCCCCCAAGCTCTCCTACTCCCCCAAGCTCTCCTACTCCCCCAAGCTCTCCTACTCCGGTAAGCTCTCCTACTCCCCCAAGCTCTCCTACTCCCCCAAGCTCTACTACTCCGGTAAGCTATCCTACTCCGGTAAGCTCTCCTACTCTCCCAAGCTCTCCTGCACCCCCCAAGCTCTCCTGCTCCCCCAAGCTCTCGTACTCCCCCAAGCTCTCGTACTCCCCCAAGCTCTCGTACTCCCCAAGCTCTCGTACTCCCCCAAGCTCTCGTACTCCCCCAAGCTCTCGTACTCCCCAAGCTCTCGTAATCCCCCAAGCTCTCCTCCTCCCCCAAGCTCTCCTCCTCCTTCAAGCTCTCCTCCTCCGGTAAGCCCTCCTCCTCCGGTATGATCTCCTCATCACCCTAACACTCCTACACCCCCAAGCTCTCCTACTCCCCCAAGCTCTCCTACTCCCCCAAGCTCTCCTACCCCGCCAAGTTCTCCTACTCCCCCAAGCTCTCCTACTCCCCCAAGCTCTGCTAATCCCCCAAGCTCTCCTACTCCCACAAGCTCTCTTACTCCCCAAACTCTCGTACTCCCCCAAGCTGTCGTACTCCCCCATGCTCTCGTAATCCCCCAAGCTCTCCCCCACCGGTAAGCTCTCCGCCTCCGGTATGATCTCCTACTCCCCCAAGCTCTCCTCCTCAACCAAGCTCTCCTGCTCCCCCAAGCTCTCCTACTCCCCCAATCTCTCCAAATCCCCCAAGCTTTCCTACCCCGCCAAGCTCTCCTACTCCCCCAATCTCTCCTAACCCGCCAAGCTCTCCTACTCCCACAAGCTCTCCTACTCCCCCAAGCTCTCCTGTGCCCCCAAGCTCTCCTACTCCGGTAAGCTCTCCTACTCTCCCAAGCTCTCCTGCACCCCCAAGTTCTCCTGCTCCCCCAAGCTCTCGTACTCCCCCAAGCTCTCGTACTCCCCCAAGCTCTCGTATTCCCCCAAACTCTCGTACTCCCCCATGCTCTCGTAATCCCCCAAGCTCTCCTCCTCCGGTAAGCTCTCCTCCTCCGGTATGATCTCCTACTCCTACAATCTCTCCTACTCACCCAAGCTTTCCTACCCCGTCAACCTCTCCTACTCCCCCAAGCTCTCCTTCTCCCCCAAGCTCTCCTACTCCCCCAAGCTCTCCTACTCCCCCAAGCTTTCCTACTCCCTCAAGCTCTCCTAATCCGGTAAGCTCTCCTACTCCGGTAAGCTCTCCTAATCCCCCAAGCTCTCCTACTCTTCCAAGCTCTCCTACTCCGGTAAGCTCTCCTACTCCAGAATGATCGTCTACTCCCCCAAGCTCTCCAACTCCCCCAAGCTCTCCGACACCAGTAAACGATCCTTCTCCGGTAAGCTCTCCTACTCCGCCAAGCTCTCCTACTCTACCAAGCTCTCATACTCCCCCAAGCTCTCCTACTCCCCCAAGCTCTCCCACTCACCCAAGCTCTCCTACTCCCCCAAGCTCTCCTACTCCGCCAAGCTCTCCAACTCCCCCAATCTCTCCGACTCCCCCAAGCTCTCCCACTCCCCCAAGCTCTCCTACTCCCCCAAGCTCTCCTACTCCCCCAAGCTCTCCTACTCCCCCAAACTCTCCTACTCCCCCAAGCTCTACTACTAAAGTAAGCTATCCTACTCCGGTAAGCTCTCCTACTCTTCCACGCTCTCCTACTGCGGAAAGCTCTCCTACTCCGGTAAGCTCTCCTAATCTTCCACGCTCTCCTGCACCGGTAAGTTCTCCTGCTCCCACAAGTTCTCCTACTCCCCCAAGCTCTCCTACTCCATCAAGCTCTCCTACTCCCCCAAGCTATCCTTCTCCCCCAAGCTCTCCTACTCACCCAAGCTCTCCTACTCCCCCAAGCTCTCCTACTCCCCCAAGCTCTCCTACTCCCCCAAGCTCTCCTACTCCCCCAAGCTCTCCTACTCCCCCAAGCTCTCCTACTCCCCCAATCTCTCCTACTCCCCCAAGATCTCCTACTCCCCCAAGCTCTCCTACTCCCCCAAGCTCTCCTACTCCCCAAAGCTCTACTACTCCGGTAAGCGATCCTACTCCGGTAAGCTCTCCTACTCTCCCAAGCTCTCCTGCTCCGGTAAGCTCTCCTACTCCGGGAAGCTCGCCTAATCCCCGAAGCTTTCCTACTCTTCCAAGCTCTCCGACACCGGTAAACTCTCCTACTCCGGTAAGGTCTCCTACTCCCCCAAGCTCTCCTACTCAAGTAAGCTCTCCTATTCCGGTAAGCTCGCCTAATCCCCGAAGCTCTCCTACTCTTCCAAGCTCTCCGACACCGGTGAACTCTCCTACTCCGGTGAGCTCTCCTACTCCGCCAAGCTCTCATACGCCGCCAAGCTCTCCTACTCCCCCAATCTCTCCTACTCCCCCAAGCTCTCCTACTCCCCCAAGCTCTCCTACTCCCCCAAGCTCTCCTACTCCCCCAAGCTCTCCGACTCCCCGAAGCTCTCCTACTCCCCAAAGCTCTACTACTCCGGTCAGCTATCCTACTCCAGTAAGCTCTCCTACTCTCCCAATCTCTCCTCCTCCCCTAAGCTCTCCTACTCCCCCAAGCTCTCCTACTCCCCCAAGCTCTCCTACTCCCCCAATCTCTCCTACTCCCCCAAGCTCTCCTACTCCCCCAAGCTCTACTACTCCGGTAAGCTATCCTACTCCCCCAAGCTTTCCTACTCCCCCAAGCTCTCCTACTCCCCCAAGCTCTCCTACTCCCCCAAGTTCTCCAACTCCCCCAAGCTCTCCTACTCCCCCAAGCTCTCCTACTCCGGTAAGCTCTCCTACTCCGGTAAACTCGCCTAATCCCCAAAGCTCTACTACTCTTCCAAGCTCTCCGACACCGGTAAACTCTCCTACTCCGGTAAGCTCTCCTACTCCGCCAAACTCTCCTACTCCGCCAAGCTCTCCTACTCCCCCAATCTCTCCTACTCCCGCAAGCTCTCCTACTCCCCCAAGCTCTCCAACTCCCCCAAGCTCTCCTACTCCCCCAAGCTCTCCTACTCCCCCAAACTCTCCTACTTCCCCAAGCTCTCCTACTACACCAATCTCTCCTACCCCGCCAAGCTCTCCTACTCACCCAAGTTCTCCTACTCCCCCAAGCTCTCGTACTCCCACAAGCTGTCGTACTCCTCCATGCTCTCGTAATCCCCCAAGCTCTCCTCCTCCGGTAAGCTCTCCTCCTCCGGTATGATCTCCTACTCCCCCAAGCTCTCCTACTCACTCAAGCTCTCCTGCTCCCCCAAGCTCTCCTACTCCCCCAAGCTCTCCTACTTCCCCAAGCTCTCCTACTCCACCAGGCTCTCCTACCCCGCCAAGCTCACCTACTCCCCCAAGTTCTCCTACTCCCCCAAGCTCTCCTACTCCCCCAAGCTCTCGTAATCCCCCAAGCACTCCTCCTCCCCCAAGCTCTCATCCTCCCCCAAGCTCTCCTCTTCCGGTAAGCTCTCCTCCTCTGGTATGATCTCCTAATCACCCTAAAACTCCTACTCTCCCAAGCTCTCCTACTCACCCAAGCTCTCCTACTCCCCCAAGATCTCCTACTCCCCCAAGCTCTCCTACTCCCGCAAGCTCTCCTACCCCGCCAAGCTCTCCTACTCCCCCAAGTTCTCCTACTCCCCCAAGCTCTCCTACTCCCCCAAGCTCTCCTGCTCCCCCAAGCTCTCCTACTCCCCCAAGCTCTCCTACTCCGGTAAGCTCTCCTACGCCGGTAAGCTCGCCTAATCCCCGAAGCTCTCCTACTCTTCCAAACTCTCCGACACCGGTAAAATCTCCTACTCCGGTAAGCTCTCCTACTCCGCCAAGCTCTCCTACTCCGCCAAGCTCTCCTACTCCCCCAAGCTCTCCTACTCCCCCAAGCTCTCCAACTCCCCCAAGCTCTCCTACTTCCGCAAGCTCTCCTACTCCGGTAAGCTCTCCTACTCCGGTAAGCTCGCCTAATCCCCAAAGCTCTACTACTCTTCCAAGCTCTCCGACACCGGTAAACTCTGCTACTCCGGTAAGCTCTCCTACTCCGCCAAACTCTCCTACTCCGCCAAGCTCTCCTACTCCCCCAATCTCTCTACTCCCCCAAGCTCTCCTACTCCCCCAAGCTCTCGTACTCCCCAAGCTCTCGTAATCCCCCAAGCTCTCCTCCTCCCCCAAGCTCTCCTCCTCCTTCAAGCTCTCCTCCTCCGGTAAGCCCTCCTCCTCCGGTATGATCTCCTCATCACCCTAACACTCCTACACCCCCAAGCTCTCCTACTCCCCCAAGCTCTCCTACTCCCCCAAGCTCTCCTACCCCGCCAAGTTCTCCTACTCCCCCAAGCTCTCCTACTCCCCCAAGCTCTGCTAATCCCCCAAGCTCTCCTACTCCCACAAGCTCTCTTACTCCCCAAACTCTCGTACTCCCCCAAGCTGTCGTACTCCCCCATGCTCTCGTAATCCCCCAAGCTCTCCACCACCGGTAAGCTCTCCGCCTCCGGTATGATCTCCTACTCCCCCAAGCTCTCCTCCTCGACCAAGCTCTCCTGCTCCCCCAAGCTCTCCTACTCCCCCAATCTCTCCAAATCCCCCAAGCTTTCCTACCCCGCCAAGCTCTCCTACTCCCCCAATCTCTCCTAACCCGCCAAGCTCTCCTACTCCCACAAGCTCTCCTACTCCCCCAAGCTCTCCTGTGCCCCCAAGCTCTCCTACTCCGGTAAGCTCTCCTACTCTCCCAAGCTCTCCTGCACCCCCAAGTTCTCCTGTTCCCCCAAGCTCTCGTACTCCCCCAAGCTCTCGTACTCCCCCAAGCTCTCGTATTCCCCCAAACTCTCGTACTCCCCCATGCTCTCGTAATCCCCCAAGCTCTCCTCCTCCGGTAAGCTCTCCTCCTCCGGTATGATCTCCTACTCCCACAATCTCTCCTACTCACCCAACCTTTCCTACCCCGTCAAACTCTCCTACTCCCCCAAGCTCTCCTTCTCCCCCAAGCTCTCCTACTCCCCCAAGCTCTCCTACTACCCCAAGCTTTCCTACTCCCTCAAGCTCTCCTAATCCGGTAAGCTCTCCTACTCCGGTAAGCTCTCCTAATCCCCCAAGCTCTCCTACTCTTCCAAGCTCTCCTACTCCGGTAAGCTCTCCTACTCCAGTATGATCGTCTACTCCCCCAAGCTCTCCAACTCCCCCAAGCTCTCCGACACCAGTAAACGATCCTTCTCCGGTAAGCTCTCCTACTCCGCCAAGCTCTCCTACTCTACCAAGCTCATATACTCCCCCAAGCTCTCCTACTCCCCCAAGCTCTCCCACTCACCCAAGCTCTCCTACTCCCCCAAGCTCTCCTACTCCGCCAAGCTCTCCAACTCCCCCAATCTCTCCGACTCCCCCAAGCTCTCCCACTCCCCCAAGCTCTCCTACTCCCCCAAGCTCTCCTACTCCCCCAAGCTCTCCTACTCCCCCAAACTCTCCTACTCCCCCAAGCTCTACTACTAAAGTAAGCTATCCTACTCCGGTAAGCTCTCCTACTCTTCCACGCTCTCCTACTGCGGAAAGCTCTCCTACTCCGGTAAGCTCTCCTAATCTTCCACGCTCTCCTGCACCGGTAAGTTCTCCTGCTCCCACAAGTTCTCCTACTCCCCCAAGCTCTCCTACTCCATCAAGCTCTCCTACTCCCCCAAGCTATCCTTCTCCCCCAAGCTCTCCTACTCACCCAAGCTCTCCTACTCCCCCAAGCTCTCCTACTCCCCCAAGCTCTCCTACTCCCCCAAGCTCTCCTACTCCCCCAAGCTCTCCTACTCCCCCAAGCTCTCCTACTCCCCCAATCTCTCCTACTCCCCCAAGATCTCCTACTCCCCCAAGCTCTCCTACTCCCCCAAGCTCTCCTACTCCCCAAAGCTCTACTACTCCGGTAAGCGATCCTACTCCGGTAAGCTCTCCTACTCTCCCAAGCTCTCCTGCTCCGGTAAGCTCTCCTACTCCGGGAAGCTCGCCTAATCCCCGAAGCTTTCCTACTCTTCCAAGCTCTCCGACACCGGTAAACTCTCCTACTCCGGTAAGGTCTCCTACTCCCCCAAGCTCTCCTACTCAAGTAAGCTCTCCTATTCCGGTAAGCTCGCCTAATCCCCGAAGCTCTCCTACTCTTCCAAGCTCTCCGACACCGGTGAACTCTCCTACTCCGGTGAGCTCTCCTACTCCGCCAAGCTCTCATACGCCGCCAAGCTCTCCTACTCCCCCAATCTCTCCTACTCCCGCAAGCTCTCCTACTCCCCCAAGCTCTCCAACTCCCCCAAGCTCTCCTACTCCCCCAAGCTCTCCTACTCCCCCAAACTCTCCTACTTCCCCAAGCTCTCCTACTACACCAATCTCTCCTACCCCGCCAAGCTCTCCTACTCACCCAAGTTCTCCTACTCCCCCAAGCTCTCGTTCTCCCCCAAGCTGTCGTACTCCTCCATGCTCTCGTAATCCCCCAAGCTCTCCTCCTCCGGTAAGCTCTCCTCCTCCGGTATGATCTCCTACTCCCCCAAGCTCTCCTACTCACTCAAGCTCTCCTGCTCCCCCAAGCTCTCCTACTCCCCCAAGCTCTCCTACTTCCCCAAGCTCTCCTACTCCACCAGGCTCTCCTACCCCGCCAAGCTCACCTACTCCCCCAAGTTCTCCTACTCCCCCAAGCTCTCCTACTCCCCCAAGCTCTCGTAATCCCCCAAGCACTCCTCCTCCCCCAAGCTCTCATCCTCCCCCAAGCTCTCCTCTTCCGGTAAGCTCTCCTCCTCTGGTATGATCTCCTAATCACCCTAAAACTCCTACTCTCCCAAGCTCTCCTACTCACCCAAGCTCTCCTACTCCCCCAAGATCTCCTACTCCCCCAAGCTCTCCTACTCCCGCAAGCTCTCCTACCCCGCCAAGCTCTCCTACTCCCCCAAGTTCTCCTACTCCCCCAAGCTCTCCTACTCCCCCAAGCTCTCCTGCTCCCCCAAGCTCTCCTACTCCCCCAAGCTCTCCTACTCCGGTAAGCTCTCCTACGCCGGTAAGCTCGCCTAATCCCCGAAGCTCTCCTACTCTTCCAAACTCTCCGACACCGGTAAAATCTCCTACTCCGGTAAGCTCTCCTACTCCGCCAAGCTCTCCTACTCCGCCAAGCTCTCCTACTCCCCCAAGCTCTCCTACTCCCCCAAGCTCTCCAACTCCCCCAAGCTCTCCTACTCCCGCAAGCTCTCCTACTCCAGTAAGCTCTCCTACTCCGGTAAGCTCGCCTAATCCCCAAAGCTCTACTACTCTTCCAAGCTCTCCGACACCGGTAAACTCTGCTACTCCGGTAAGCTCTCCTACTCCGCCAAACTCTCCTACTCCGACAAGCTCTCCTACTCCCCCAATCTCTCTACTCCCCCAAGCTCTCCTACTCCCCCAAGCTCTCGTACTCCCCAAGCTCTCGTAATCCCCCAAGCTCTCCTCCTCCCCCAAGCTCTCCTCCTCCTTCAAGCTCTCCTCCTCCGGTAAGCCCTCCTCCTCCGGTATGATCTCCTCATCACCCTAACACTCCTACACCCCCAAGCTCTCCTACTCCCCCAAGCTCTCCTACTCCCCCAAGCTCTCCTACCCCGCCAAGTTCTCCTACTCCCCCAAGCTCTCCTACTCCCCCAAGCTCTGCTAATCCCCCAAGCTGTCGTACTCCCCCATGCTCTCGTAATCCCCCAAGCTCTCCCCCACCGGTAAGCTCTCCGCCTCCGGTATGATCTCCTACTCCCCCAAGCTCTCCTCCTCAACCAAGCTCTCCTGCTCCCCCAAGCTCTCCTACTCCCCCAATCTCTCCAAATCCCCCAAGCTTTCCTACCCCGCCAAGCTCTCCTACTCCCCCAATCTCTCCTAACCCGCCAAGCTCTCCTACTCCCACAAGCTCTCCTACTCCCCCAAGCTCTCCTGTGCCCCCAAGCTCTCCTACTCCGGTAAGCTCTCCTACTCTCCCAAGCTCTCCTGCACCCCCAAGTTCTCCTGTTCCCCCAAGCTCTCGTACTCCCCCAAGCTCTCGTACTCCCCCAAGCTCTCGTATTCCCCCAAACTCTCGTACTCCCCCATGCTCTCGTAATCCCCCAAGCTCTCCTCCTCCGGTAAGCTCTCCTCCTCCGGTATGATCTCCTACTCCCACAATCTCTCCTACTCACCCAACCTTTCCTACCCCGTCAAACTCTCCTACTCCCCCAAGCTCTCCTTCTCCCCCAAGCTCTCCTACTCCCCCAAGCTCTCCTACTACCCCAACCTTTCCTACTCCCTCAAGCTCTCCTAATCCGGTAAGCTCTCCTACTCCGGTAAGCTCTCCTAATCCCCCAAGCTCTCCTACTCTTCCAAGCTCTCCTACTCCGGTAAGCTCTCCTACTCCAGTATGATCGTCTACTCCCCCAAGCTCTCCAACTCCCCCAAGCTCTCCGACACCAGTAAACGATCCTTCTCCGGTAAGCTCTCCTACTCCGCCAAGCTCTCCTACTCTACCAAGCTCTCATACTCCCCCAAGCTCTCCTACTCCCCCAAGCTCTCCCACTCACCCAAGCTCTCCTACTCCCCCAAGCTCTCCTACTCCGCCAAGCTCTCCAACTCCCCCAATCTCTCCGACTCCCCCAAGCTCTCCCACTCTCCCAAGCTCTCCTACTCCCCCAAGCTCTCCTACTCCCCCAAGCTCTCCTACTCCCCCAAACTCTCCTACTCCCCCAAGCTCTACTACTAAAGTAAGCTATCCTACTCCGGTAAGCTCTCCTACTCTTCCACGCTCTCCTACTGCGGAAAGCTCTCCTACTCCGGTAAGCTCTCCTAATCTTCCACGCTCTCCTGCACCGGTAAGTTCTCCTGCTCCCACAAGTTCTCCTACTCCCCCAAGCTCTCCTACTCCATCAAGCTCTCCTACTCCCCCAAGCTATCCTTCTCCCCCAAGCTCTCCTACTCACCCAAGCTCTCCTACTCCCCCAAGCTCTCCTACTCCCCCAAGCTCTCCTACTCCCCCAAGCTCTCCTACTCCCCCAAGCTCTCCTACTCCCCCAAGCTCTCCTACTCCCCCAATCTCTCCTACTCCCCCAAGATCTCCTACTCCCCCAAGCTCTCCTACTCCCCCAAGCTCTCCTACTCCCCAAAGCTCTACTACTCCGGTAAGCGATCCTACTCCGGTAAGCTCTCCTACTCTCCCAAGCTCTCCTGCTCCGGTAAGCTCTCCTACTCCGGGAAGCTCGCCTAATCCCCGAAGCTTTCCTACTCTTCCAAGCTCTCCGACACCGGTAAACTCTCCTACTCCGGTAAGGTCTCCTACTCCCCCAAGCTCTCCTACTCAAGTAAGCTCTCCTATTCCGGTAAGCTCGCCTAATCCCCGAAGCTCTCCTACTCTTCCAAGCTCTCCGACACCGGTGAACTCTCCTACTCCGGTGAGCTCTCCTACTCCGCCAAGCTCTCATACGCCGCCAAGCTCTCCTACTCCCCCAATCTCTCCTACTCCCCCAAGCTCTCCTACTCCCCCAAGCTCTCCTACTCCCCCAAGCTCTCCTAGTCCCCCAAGCTCTCCGACTCCCCCAAGCTCTCCGACTCCCCCAAGCTCTCCTACTCCCCAAAGCTCTACTACTCCGGTCAGCTATCCTACTCCAGTAAGCTCTCCTACTCTCCCAAGCTCTCCTCCTCCCCTAAGCTCTCCTACTCCCCCAAGCTCTCCTACTCCCCCAAGCTCTCCTACTCCCCCAATCTCTCCTACTCCCCCAAGCTCTCCTACTCCCCCAAGCTCTACTACTCCGGTAAGCTATCCTACTCCCCCAAGCTTTGCTACTCCCCCAAGCTCTCCTACTCCCCCAAGATCTCCTACTCCCCCAAGCTCTCCAACTCCCCCAAGCTCTCCTACTCCCCCAAGCTCTCCTACTCCGGTAAGCTCTCCTACTCCGGTAAACTCGCCTAATCCCCAAAGCTCTACTACTCTTCCAAGCTCTCCGACACCGGTAAACTCTCCTACTCCGGTAAGCTCTCCTACTCCGCCAAACTCTCCTACTCCGCCAAGCTCTCCTACTCCCCCAATCTCTCATACTCCCGCAAGCTCTCCTACTCCCCCAAGCTCTCCAACTCCCCCAAGCTCTCCTACTCCCCCAAGCTCTCCTACTCCCCCAAACTCTCCTACTTCCCCAAGCTCTCCTACTACACCAATCTCTCCTACCCCGCCAAGCTCTCCTACTCACCCAAGTTCTCCTACTCCCCCAAGCTCTCGTACTCCCCCAAGCTGTCGTACTCCTCCATGCTCTCGTAATCCCCCAAGCTCTCCTCCTCCGGTAAGCTCTCCTCCTCCGGTATGATCTCCTACTCCCCCAAGCTCTCCTACTCACTCAAGCTCTCTTGCTCCCCCAAGCTCTCCTACTCCCCCAAGCTCTCCTACTTCCCCAAGCTCTCCTACTCCACCAGGCTCTCCTACCCCGCCAAGCTCACCTACTCCCCCAAGTTCTCCTACTCCCCCAAGCTCTCCTACTGCCCCAAGCTCTCGTAATCCCCCAAGCACTCCTCCTCCCCCAAGCTCTCATCCTCCCCCAAGCTCTCCTCTTCCGGTAAGCTCTCCTCCTCTGGTATGATCTCCTAATCACCCTAAAACTCCTACTCTCCCAAGCTCTCCTACTCACCCAAGCTCTCCTACTCCCCCAAGATCTCCTACTCCCCCAAGCTCTCCTACTCCCGCAAGCTCTCCTACACCGCCAAGCTCTCCTACTCCCCCAAGTTCTCCTACTCCCCCAAGCTCTCCTACTCCCCCAAGCTCTCCTGCTCCCCCAAGCTCTCCTACTCCCCCAAGCTCTCCTACTCCGGTAAGCTCTCCTACGCCGGTAAGCTCGCCTAATCCCCGAAGCTCTCCTACTCTTCCAAACTCTCCGACACCGGTAAAATCTCCTACTCCGGTAAGCTCTCCTACTCCGCCAAGCTCTCCTACTCCGCCAAGCTCTCCTACTCCCCCAAGCTCTCCTACTCCCCCAAGCTCTCCAACTCCCCCAAGCTCTCCTACTCCCGCAAGCTCTCCTACTCCGGTAAGCTCTCCTACTCCGGTAAACTCGCCTAATCCCCAAAGCTCTACTACTCTTCCAAGCTCTCCGACACCGGTAAACTCTGCTACTCCGGTAAGCTCTCCTACTCCGCCAAACTCTCCTACTCAGCCAAGCTCTCCTACTCCCCCAATCTCTCTACTCCCCCAAGCTCTCCTACTCCCCCAAGCTCTCCAACTCCCCCAAGCTCTCCTACTCCCCCAAGCTCTCCTACTCCCCCAAACTCTCCTACTTCCCCAAGCTCTCCTACTACACCAATCTCTCCTACCCCGCCAAGCTCTCCTACTCAGCCAAGTTCTCCTACTCCCCCAAGCTCTCGTACTCCCCCAAGCTGTCGTACTCCTCCATGCTCTCGTAATCCCCCAAGCTCTCCTCCTCCGGTAAGCTCTCCTCCTCCGGTATGATCTCCTACTCCCCCAAGCTCTCCTACTCACTCAAGCTCTCCTGCTCCCCCAAGCTCTCCTACTCCCCCAAGCTCAACTACTTCCCCAAGCTCTCCTACTCCACCAGGCTCTCCTACCCCGCCAAGCTCACCTACTCCCCCAAGTTCTCCTACTCCCCCAAGCTCTCCTACTCCCCCAAGCTCTCGTAATCCCCCAAGCCCTCCTCCTCCCCCAAGCTCTCATCCTCCCCCAAGCTCTCCTCTTCCGGTAAGCTCTCCTCCTCTGGTATGATCTCCTAATCACCCTAAAACTCCTACTCCCCCAAGCTCTCCTACTCACCCAAGCTCTCCTACTCACCCAAGATCTCCTACTCCCCCAAGCTCTCCTACTCCCCCAAGCTCTCCTACCCCGCCAAGCTCTCCTACTCCCCCAAGTTCTCCTACTCCCCCAAGCTCTCCAACTCCCCCAAGCTCTCCTACTCCCCCAATCTCCCATACTCCCCCAAGCTCTCCTACTCCCCCAAGCTCTCGTACACCCCCACGCTCTCGTACTCCCCCAAGCTCTCGTACTCACCCAAGATCTCGTAATCCCCCAAGCTCTCCTCCTCCCCCAAGCTCTCCTCCTCCCCCAAGCTCTCCTCCTCCGGTAAGCTCTCTCCTCTGGTATGATCTCCTAATCACCCTAACACTCCAACTCCCCCAAACTCTCCTACTCACCCAAGCCCTCCTACTCCCCCAAGATCTCCTACTCCCCCAATCTCTCCTACTCCCCCAAGCTCTCCTACTCCCCCAAACTCTCCTACCACGCCAAGCTCTCCTACTCCCCCAAGTTCTCCTACTCCCCCAAGCTCTCCAACTCCCCCAAGCTCTCCTACTCCACCAATCTCTCCTACTCCCCCAATATCTCATACTCCCCCAAGCTCTCGTAATCCCCAAAGCTCTCGTACTCCCCCAAGCTCTCGTACTCCCCCAAGATCTCGTAATCCCCCAAGCTCTCCTACTCCCCCAAGCTCTCCTACTCCCCCAAGCTCTCCTACTACCCCAAGCTCTCCTACTCCCCCAAGCTCTCCTACTCCCGCAAGCTCTCCTACTACCCCAAGCTCTCCTACTCCCCCAAGCTGTCCTGCTCCCCCAAGCTCTCGTACTCCCCCAAGCTCTCCTAATCCCCCAAGCTCTCCTACTCCCCCAAGCTCTCCGACCCCACCAAGCTCTCCTACTCCCCCAAGTTCTCCTACTCCCCCAAGCTCTCCTACTCCCCCAAGCTCTCGTAATCCCCCAAGTTCTCGTACACCCCCTAGCTCTCCTCCTCCCCCAAGCTCTCATTCTCCCCCAAGCTCTCCTGCGCCGGTAAGCTCTCCTCCTCTGGTATGATCTCCTAATCACCCTAACACTCCTACTCCCCCAAGCTCTCCTACTCTCGCAAGCTCTCCTACTCCCCCAAGATCTCCTACTCCCCCAAGCTCTCCTACTCCCCCAAGCTCTCCTACCCTGCCAAGCTCTCCTACTCCCCCAAGTTCTCCTACTCCCCCAAGCTCTCCAACTCCCCCAAGCTCTCCGACTCCCCCAAGCTCTCCTACTCACCCAAGCTCTCCTACTCCCCCAAGCTCTCCTACTCCCCCAAGCTCTCCTACTCCCCCAAGCTCTCCTACTCCCCCAAGCTCTGCTACTCCCCCAAGCTCTCCTACTCACCCAAGCTCTCCTACTCCCCCAAGCTCTCCTACTCCCCAAAGCTCTCCTACTCCCCCAAGCTCTCCTGCTCCCCCAAGCTCTCCTACTCCCCCAAGCTCTCCTACTCCGGTAAGCTCTCCTACGCCGGTAAGCTCGCCTAATCCCCGAAGCTCTCCTACTCTTCCAAACTCTCCGACACCGGTAAACTCTCCTACTACGCCAAGCTCTCCTATTCCGCCAAACTCTCCTACTCCCCCAACCTCTCCTACTCCCCCAAGCTCTCCTACTCCCCCAAGCTCTCCTACTCCCCCAAGCTCTCCTACTCCCCCAAGCTCTCCGACTCCCCCAAGCTCTCCTACTCCCCAAAGCTCTACTACTCCGGTCAGCTATCCTACTCCGGTAAGCTCTCCTACTCTCCCATGCTCTCCTCCTCCCCCAAGCTCTCCTACTCCATCAAGCTCTCCTACTCCCCCAAGCTCTCCTACTCCCCCAAGCTCTCCTACTCACCCAAGCTCTCCTACTCCCCCAAGCTCTCCTACTCCCCCAAGCTCTCCTACTCCCCCAAGCTCTACTACTCCCCCAATCTCTCCTACTCCCCCAAGCTCTCCTACTCCCCCAAGCTCTCCTACTCCCCCAAGCTCGACTACTCCCCCAACCTCTCCTACTCCCCCAAGCTCTACTACTCCGGTAAGCTATCCTACTCCCCCAAGCTCTCCTACTCCCCCAAGCTCTCCTACTCCCCCAAGCTCTCCTACTCCCCCAAGCTCTACTACTCCCCCAAGCTCTCCTACTCCCCCAAGCTCTCCTACTCCCCCAAGCTCTCCTACTCCCCCAAGCTCTCCTGCTCCCCCAAGCTCTACTACTCCGGTAAGCTATCCTACTCCGGTATGCTCCCCTACTCTGCCAAGCTCTCCTGCACCCTCAAGCTCTCCTCCTCCTTCAAGCTCTCCTCCTCCGGTAAGCCCTCCTCCTCCGGTATGATCTCCTAATCACCCTAACACTCCTATACCCCCAAGCTCTCCTACTCCCCCAAAATCTCCTACTCCCCCAAGGTCTCCTACCCCGCCAAGCTCTCCTACTCCCCCAAGCTCTCCTACTCCCCCAAGCTCTCCTACACCGCCAAGCTCTTCTACACGGGTATGCTCTTCTACTCCAGGAAGCTCTCCTACTCTCCCAAACTCTCCTATTCAAGTCAGCATGCCTACTCTCCCAAGCAATCCTGCGCCCCCAAGATCTCCTACTCCGGTAAGCTCTCCTACTCTCCCAAGCTCTCCGACACCCCGAAGCTCTCCTACTCCCCCAAGCTCTCGTGCTCCCCCAAGCTCTCGTACTCCCCCAAGCTCTCGTACTCCCCCAAACTCTCGTAATCCCCCAAGCTCTCCTCCTCCCCCAAGCACTCCTCCTCCTTCAAGCTCTCCACCTCCGGTAAGCCATCCTCTTCCGGTATGATCTCCTAATCACCCTAACACTCCTACTCCCCCAAGCTCTCCTACTCACCCAAGCTCTCCTACTCCCCCAAGCTCTCCTACTCCCCCAAGCTCTCCTACTCCCCCAATCTCTGCTACTCCCCCAAGATCTCCTACCCCGCCAAGCTCTCCTACTCCGGTAAGCTCTCCTACTCTCCCAAGCTCTCCTGCACCCCCAAGTTCTCCTACTCCCCCAAGCTCTCGTACTCCCCCAAGCTCTCGTACTCCCCCAAGCTCTCTTATTCCCCAAAGCTCTCGCACTCCCCCATGCTCTCGTAATCCCCCAAGCTCTCCTCCTCCGGTAAGCTCTCCTCATCCGGTATGATCTCCTACTCCCACAATATATCCTACTCACCCAAGCTCTCCTACTCCCCCAAGCTCTCCTACTGCCCCAAGCTCTCCTACTCCCCCAAGCTTTCCTACCCGGCCAAGCTCTCCTACTCCCCCAAACTCTCCTGCTCCCCCAAGCTCTCCTACTGCCTCAAGCTCTCCTACTCCCCAAACTCTCCTACTCCCCCAAGCTCTCCTACTCCCCCAAGCTCTCCTACTCCCCCAAGCTTTCCTACCCCGCCAAAGCTCTCCTACTTCCCCAACCTCTCCTACTCCCCCAAGCTCTCCTACTCCCCCAAGCTCTCCTACTCCCCCAAGCTCTCCTACTCCCCCAAGCTCTCCTAATCCGGTAAGCTCTCCTACTCCGGTAAGCTCCCCTAATCCCCCAAGCTCTCCTACTCTTCCAAGCTCTCCTACTCCGGTAAGCTCTCCTACTCCAGTATGATCGTCTACTCCCCCAAGCTCTCCAACTCCCCCAAGCTCTCCGACACCAGTAAACTCTCCTTCTCCGGTAAGCTCTCCTACTCCGCCAAGCTCTCCTACTCCGGCAAGCTCTTCGACTCCCCCAATCTCTCCTACTCCCCCAAGCTCCTCACCTCCCCCAAGCTCTCCTACTCCCCGAAGCTCTCCTACTCCCCCAAGCTCTCCTACTCCCCCACGCTCTCCTAGTCCCCCAAACTCTCCTACTCCCCCAAGCTCTACTACTGCAGTAAGCTATCCTAATCCGGTAAGCTCTTCTACTCTTCCACGCTCTCCTAATCCGGAAAGCTGTCCTAATCCGGTAAGCTCTCCTACTCCTCCACGCTCTCCTACTCCGGTATATTCTCCTGCTCCCCCAAGCTCTCCTACTCCCCCAAGCTCTCCTACTCCCCCAAGCTCTCCTACTCCCCCAAGCTATCCAACTCCCCCAAGCTCTCCGACTTACCCAAGCTCTCCTACTCCCCCAAGCTCTCCAACTTGCCCAAGCTCTCCTACTCGCCCAAGCTCTCCTACTCCCCGAAGCTCTCCTACTCCCCCAAGCCCTCCTACACCGGTAAGCTCTCCTACTCCGGTAAGCTCGCCTAATCCCCGAAGCTCTGCTACTCTTCCAAGCTCTCCGACACCGGTAAACTCTCCTACTCCGGTAAGCTCTCCTACTCGCCCAAGCTCTCATACTCCGCCAAGCTCTCCTACTCGCCCAATCTCTCCTACTCCCCCAAGCTCTCCTACTCCCCCAAGCTCTCCTACTCCCCCAAGCTCTCCTACTCCCCAAATCTCTACTACTCCGGTAAGCTATCCTACTCCAGTAAGCTCTCATACTCTACCAAGCTCTTCTACTCCCCCAAGCTCTCCTACTCCCCCAAGCACTCCTACTCGCCCAAGCTCTCCTACTCACCCAAGCTCTCCTACTCCCCCAAGCTCTCATACTCCCCCAAACTCTCCTCCTCCCCCAAGGTCTCCTACTCCCCCAAGCTCTCCTACTCCGGTAAGCTCGCCTAATCCCCGAAGCTCTCCTACTCTTCCAAGCTCTCCAACACCGGTAAACTCTCCTACTCTGGTAAACTCTCCGACTCCGCCAAGCTCTCATACTCCGCCAAGCTCTCCTACTCCCCCAATCTCTCCTACTCCCCCAAGCTATCCTCCTCCCCTAAGCTCTCCTACTCCCCCAAGCTCTCCTACTCCCCAAAGCTCTACTACTCCGGTAAGCTATCCTACTCCCCCAAGCTCTCCTACTCCCCCAAGCTCTCCTACTCCCCCAAGCTCTCCTACTCCCCCAAGCTCTCCTACTCCCCCAAGCTCTCCTGCTCCCCCAAGCTCTCCTACTCCCCCAAGCTCTCCTACTCCCCCAAGCTCTCCTACTCCGGTAAGCTCTCCTACTCCGGTAAGCTCGCCTAATCCCCGAAGCTCTCCTACTCTTCCAAGCTCTCCGACACCGGTAAACTCTCCTACTCCGGTAAGCTCTCCTACTCCGCCAAGCTCTCCTACTCCGCCAAGCTCTCCTACTCCCCCAATCTCTCCTACTCCCCCAAGCTCTCCTACTCCCCGAAGCTCTCCTACTCCCCCAAGCTCTCCTACTCCCCCAAGCTCTCCTACTCCCCCAAGCTCTACTACTCCGGTAAGCTATCCTACTCCGGTAAGCTCTCCTACTCTCCCAAGCTCTCCTGCACCCCGCAAGCTCTCCTGCTCCCCCAAGCTCTCGTACTCCCCCAAGCTCTCCTACATCCCAAGCTCTCCTACTCCGCCAAGCTCTCATACGCCGCCAAGCTCTCCTACTCCCCCAATCTCTCCTACTCCCCCAAGCTCTCCTACTCCCCCAAGCTCTCCTACTCCCCCAAGCTCTCCTACCCCGCCAAGCTCTCCTACTCCCCCAAGCTCTCCTACTCCCCCAAGCTCTGCTAATCCCCCAAGCTCTCCTACTCCCACAAGCTCTCTTACTCCCCAAACCAACGTACTCCCCCAAGCTGTCGTACTCCCCCATGCTCTCGTAATCCCCCAAGCTCTCCCCCACCGGTAAGCTCTCCGCCTCCGGTATGATCTCCTACTCCCCCAAGCTCTCCTCCTCACCCAAGCTCTCCTGCTCCCCCAAGCTCTCCTACTCCCCCAAGCTCTCCAAATCCCCCAAGCTTTCCTACCCCGCCAAGCTCTCCTATTCCCCCAATCTCTCCTAACCCGCCAAGCTCTCCTACTCCCACAAGGTCTCCTACTCCCCCAAGCTCTCCTGTGCCCCCAAGCTCTCCTACTCCTGTAAGCTCTCCTACTCTCCCAAGCTCTCCTGCACCCCCAAGTTCTCCTGCTCCCCCAAGCTCTCGTACTCCCCCAAGCTCTCGTACTCCCCCAAGCTCTCGTATTCCCCCAAACTCTCGTACTCCCCCATGCTCTCGTAATCCCCCAAGCTCTCCTCCTCCGGTAAGCTCTCCTCCTCCGGTATGATCTCCTACTCCCACAATCTCTCCTACTCACCCAAGCTTTCCTACCCCGTCAAACTCTCCTACTCCCCCAAGCTCTCCTTCTCCCCCAAGCTCTCCTACTCCCCCAAGCTCTCCTACTCCCCCAAGCTTTCCTACTCCCTCAAGCTCTCCTAATCCGGTAAGCTCTCCTACTCCGGTAAGCTCTCCTAATCCCCCAAGCTCTCCTACTCTTCCAAGCTCTCCTACTCCGGTAAGCTCTCCTACTCCAATTTGATCGTCTACTCCCCCAAGCTCTCCAACTCCCCCAAGCTCTCCGACACCAGTAAACGATCCTTCTCCGGTAAGCTCTCCTACTCCGCCAAGCTCTCCTACTCCGCCAAGCTCTCCTACTCCCCCAATCTCTCCTACTCCCCCAAGCTCTCCCACTCACCCAAGCTCTCCTACTCCCCCAAGCTCTCCTACTCCGCCAAGCTCTCCAACTCCCCCAATCTCTCCTACTCCCCCAAGCTCTCCCACTCCCCCAAGCTCTCCTACTCCCCCAAGCTCTCCTACTCCCCCAAGCTCTTCTACTCCCCCAAACTCTCCTACTCCCCCAAGCTCTCCTACTAAAGTAAGCTATCCTACTCCGGTAAGCTCTCCTACTCTTCCACGCTCTCCTACTGCGGAAAGCTCTCCTACTCCGGTAAGCTCTCCTAATCTTCCACGCTCTCCTGCTCCGGTAAGTTTTCCTGCTCCCCCAAGTTCTCCTACTCCCCCAAGCTCTCCTACTCCATCAAGCACTCCTACTCCCCCAAGCTATCCTACTCCCCCAAGCTCTCCTACTCCCCCAAGCTCTCCTACTCCCCCAAGCTCTCCTACTCCCCCAAGCTCTCCTACTCCCCCAAGCTCTCCTACTCCCCCAATCTCTCCTACTCCCCCAAGCTCTCCTACTCCCCCAAGCTCTCCTACTCCCCCAAGCTCTCCTACTCCCCAAAGCTCTACTACTCCGGTAAGCGATCCTACTCCGGTAAGCTCTCCTAATCTCCCAAGCTCTCCTGCTCCGGTTAGCTCTCCTACTCCGGGAAGCTCGCCTAATCCCCGAAGCTTTCCTACTCTTCCAAGCTCTCCGACACCGGTAAACTCTCCTACTCCGGTAAGGTCTCCTACTCCCCCAAGCTCTCCTACTCAAGTAAGCTCTCCTATTCCGGTAAGCTCGCCTAATCCCCGAAGCTCTCCTACTCTTCCAAGCTCTCCGACACCGGTGAACTCTCCTACTCCGGTGAGCTCTCCTACTCCGCCAAGCTCTCATACGCCGCCAAGCTCTCCTACTCCCCCAATCTCTCCTACTCCCCCAAGCTCTCCTACTCCCACAAGCTCTCCTACTCCCCCAAGCTCTCCTACTCCCCAAATCTCTACTACTCCGGTAAGCTATCCTACTACGGTAAGCTCTCCTACTCTACCAAGCTCTCCTACTCCCCCAAGCTCTCCTACTCCCCCAAGCTCTCCTACTCCCCCAAGCTCTCCTACTCCCCCAAGCTCTCCTACTCACCCAAGCTCTCCTACGCCCCCAAGCTCTCCTACTCCCCCAAGCTCCTGCTCCCCAAAGCTCTGCTACTCCCCCAAGCTCTCCTACTCCCCCAGTCTCTCCTACTCCGGTAAGCTCGCCTAATCCCCGAAGCTCTCCTACTCTTCCAAGCTCTCCGACTCCGGTAAACACTCCTACTCCGGTAAAATCTCCTACTCCGCCAAGCTCTCATACTCCGCCAAGCTCTCCAACTCCCCCAATCTCTCCTACTCCCCCAAGCTCTCCTACTCCCCCAAGCTCTCCTACTCCCCCAAGCTCTCCTACTCCCCTAAGCTCTACTACACCGGTAAGCTATCCTACTCCGGTAAGCTCTCCTACTCTACCAAGCTCTCCTACTCCCCCAAGCTCTCCTACTCCCCGAAGCTCTCCTACTCCCCCAAGCTCTCCTACTCCCCCAAGCTCTCCTACTCCCCCAAGCTCTACTACTCCGGTAAGCTATCCTACTCCGGTAAGCTCTCCTACCCTCCCAAGCTCTCCTGCACCCCGCAAGCTCTCCTGCTCCCCCAAGCTCTCGTACTCCCCCAAGCTCTCCTACTCCCCCAAGCTCTCCTACTCCGCCAAGCTCTCATACGCCGCCAAGCTCTCCTACTCCCCCAATCTCTCCTACTCCCCCAAGCTCTCCTACTCCCCCAAGCTCTCCTACTCCCCCAAGCTCTCCTACCCCGCCAAGCTCTCCTACTCCCCCAAGCTCTCCTACTCCCCCAAGCTCTGCTAATCCCCCAAGCTCTCCTACTCCCACAAGCTCTCTTACTCCCCAAACCAACGTACTCCCCCAAGCTGTCGTACTCCCCCATGCTCTCGTAATCCCCCAAGCTCTCCCCCACCGGTAAGCTCTCCGCCTCCGGTATGATCTCCTACTCCCCCAAGCTCTCCTCCTCACCCAAGCTCTCCTGCTCCCCCAAGCTCTCCTACTCCCCCAAGCTCTCCAAATCCCCCAAGCTTTCCTACCCCGCCAAGCTCTCCTATTCCCCCAATCTCTCCTAACCCGCCAAGCTCTCCTACTCCCACAAGCTCTCCTACTCCCCCAAGCTCTCCTGTGCCCCCAAGCTCTCCTACTCCTGTAAGCTCTCCTACTCTCCCAAGCTCTCCTGCACACCCAAGTTCTCCTGCTCCCCCAAGCTCTCGTACTCCCCCAAGCTCTCGTACTCCCCCAAGCTCTCGTATTCCCCCAAACTCTCGTACTCCCCCATGCTCTCGTAATCCCCCAAGCTCTCCTCCTCCGGTAAGCTCTCCTCCTCCGGTATGATCTCCTACTCCCACAATCTCTCCTACTCACCCAAGCTTTCCTACCCCGTCAAACTCTCCTACTCCCCCAAGCTCTCCTTCTCCCCCAAGCTCTCCTACTCCCCCAAGCTCTCCTACTCCCCCAAGCTTTCCTACTCCCTCAAGCTCTCCTAATCCGGTAAGCTCTCCTACTCCGGTAAGCTCTCCTAATCCCCCAAGCTCTCCTACTCTTCCAAGCTCTCCTACTCCGGTAAGCTCTCCTACTCCAATTTGATCGTCTACTCCCCCAAGCTCTCCAACTCCCCCAAGCTCTCCGACACCAGTAAACGATCCTTCTCCGGTAAGCTCTCCTACTCCGCCAAGCTCTCCTACTCCGCCAAGCTCTCCTACTCCCCCAATCTCTCCTACTCCCCCAAGCTCTCCCACTCACCCAATCTCTCCTACTCCCCCAAGCTCTCCTACTCCCCCAAGCTCTCCTACTCCCCCAAGCTCTCCTACTCCCCTAAGCTCTACTACACCGGTAAGCTATCCTACTCCGGTAAGCTCTCCTACTCTACCAAGCTCTCCTACTCCCCCAAGCTCTCCTACTCCCCCAAGCTCTCCTACTCCCCCAAGCTCTCCTACTCCCCCAAGCTCTCCTACTCCCCCAAGCTCTCCTACTCCCCCAAGCTATCCAACTCCCCCAAGCTCTCCGACTTACCCAAGCTCTCCTACTCCCCCAAGCTCTCCAACTTGCCCAAGCTCTCCTACTCGCCCAAGCTCTCCTACTCCCCGAAGCTCTCCTACTCCCCCAAGCCCTCCTACACCGGTAAGCTCTCCTACTCCGGTAAGCTCGCCTAACCCCGAAGCTCTGCTACTCTTCCAAGCTCTCCGACACCGGTAAACTCTCCTACTCCGGTAAGCTCTCCTACTCCGCCAAGCTCTCATACTCCGCCAAGCTCTCCTACTCGCCCAATCTCTCCTACTCCCCCAAGCTCTCCTACTCCCCCAAGCTCTCCTACTCCCCCAAGCTCTCCTACTCCCCAAAGCTCTACTACTCCGGTAAGCTATCCTACTCCAGTAAGCTCTCCTACTCTACCAAGCTCTTCTACTCCCCCAAGCTCTCCTACTCCCCCAAGCACTCCTACTCGCCCAAGCTCTCCTACTCACCCAAGCTCTCCTACTCCCCCAAGCTCTCATACTCCCCCAAACTCTCCTCCTCCCCCAAGGTCTCCTACTCCCCCAAGCTCTCCTACTCCGGTAAGCTCGCCTAATCCCCGAAGCTCTCCTACTCTTCCAAGCTCTCCAACACCGGTAAACTCTCCTACTCTGGTAAGCTCTCCGACTCCGCCAAGCTCTCATACTCCGCCAAGCTCTCCTACTCCCCCAATCTCTCCTACTCCCCCAAGCTATCCTCCTCCCCCAAGCTCTCCTACTCCCCCAAGCTCTCCTACTCCCCAAAGCTCTACTACTCCGGTAAGCTATCCTACTCCCCCAAGCTCTCCTACTCCCCCAAGCTCTCCTACTCCCCCAATCTCTCCTACTCCCCCAAGCTCTCCTACTCCCCCAAGCTCTCCTGCTCCCCCAAGCTCTCCTACTCCCCCAAGCTCTCCTACTCACCCAAGCTCTCCTACTCCGGTAAGCTCTCCTACTCCGGTAAGCTCGCCTAATCCCCGAAGCTCTCCTACTCTTCCAAGCTCTCCGACACCGGTAAACTCTCCTACTCCGGTAAGCTCTCCTACTCCGCCAAGCTCTCCTACTCCGCCAAGCTCTCCTACTCCCCCAATCTCTCCTACTCCCCCAAGCTCTCCTAATCCCCGAAGCTCTCCTACTCCCCCAAGCTCTCCTACTCCCCCAAGCTCTCCTACTCCCCCAAGCTCTACTACTCCGGTAAACTATCCTACTCCGGTAAGCTCTCCTACTCTCGCAAGCTCTCCTGCACCCCCCAAGCTCTCCTGCTCCCCCAAGCTATCGTACTCCCCCAAGCTCTCGTACTCCCCCAAGCTCTCGTACTCCCCAAGCTCTCGTACTCCCCCAAGCTCTCGTACTCCCCCAAGCTCTCGTACTCCCCAAGCTCTCGGAATCCCCCAAGCTCTCCTCCTCCCCCAAGCTCTCCTCCTCCTTCAAGCTCTCCTCCTCCGGTAAGCCCTCCTCCTCCGGTATGATCTCCTCATCACCCTAACACTCCTACACCCCCAAGCTCTCCTACTCCCCCAAGCTCTCCTACTCCCCCAAGCTCTCCTACCCCGCCAAGCTCTCCTACTCCCCCAAGCTCTCCTACTCCCCCAAGCTCTGCTAATCCCCCAAGCTCTCCTACTCCCACAAGCTCTCTTACTCCCCAAACTCTCGTACTCCCCCAAGCTGTCGTACTCCCCCATGCTCTCGTAATCCCCCAAGCTCTCCCCCACCGGTAAGCTCTCCGCCTCCGGTATGATCTCCTACTCCCCCAAGCTCTCCTCCTCACCCAAGCTCTCCTGCTCCCCCAAGCTCTCCTACTCCCCCAAGCTCTCCTACTCCCACAAGCTCTCCTACTCCCCCAAGCTCTCCTGTGCCCCCAAGCTCTCCTACTCCGGTAAGCTCTCCTACTCTCCCAAGCTCTCCTGCACCCCCAAGTTCTCCTGCTCCCCCAAGCTCTCGTACTCCCCCAAGCTCTCGTACTCCCCCAAGCTCTCGTATTCCCCCAAACTCTCGTACTCCCCCATGCTCTCGGAATCCCCCAAGCTCTCCTCCTCCGGTAAGCTCTCCTCCTCCGGTATGATCTCCTACTCCCACAATCTCTCCTACTCACCCAAGCTTTCCTACCCCGTCAAACTCTCCTACTCCCCCAAGCTCTCCTTCTCCCCAAAGCTCTCCTACTCCCCCAAGCTCTACTACTCCCCCAAGCTTTCCTACTCCCTCAAGCTCTCCTAATCCGGTAAGCTCTCCTACTCCGGTAAGCTCTCCTAATCCCCCAAGCTATCCTACTCTTCCAAGCTCTCCTACTCCGGTAAGCTCTCCTACTCCAGTATGATCGTCTACTCCCCCAAGCTCTCCAACTCCCCCAAGCTCTCCGACACCAGTAAACGATCCTTCTCCGGTAAGCTCTCCTACTCCGCCAAGCTCTCCTACTCCGCCAAGCTCTCCTACTCCCCCAATCTCTCCTACTCCACCAAGCTCTCCCACTCACCCAAGCTCTCCTACTCCCCCAAGCTCTCCTACTCCGCCAAGCTCTCCAACTCCCCCAATCTCTCCTACTCCCCCAAGCTCTCCCACTCCCCCAAGCTCTCCTACTCCCCCAAGCTCTCCTACTCCCCCAAGCTCTCCTACTCCCCCAAACTCTCCTACTCCCCCAAGCTCTACTACTAAAGTAAGCTATCCTACTCCGGTAAGCTCTCCTACTCTTCCACGCTCTCCTACTGCGGAAAGCTCTCCTACTCCGGTAAGCTCTCCTAATCTTCCACGCTCTCCTGCTCCGGTAAGTTCTCCTGCTCCCCCAAGTTCTCCTACTCCCCCAAGCTCTCCTACTCCATCAAGCTCTCCTACTCCCCCAAGCTCTCCTACTCCCCCAAGCTCTCCTACTCCCCCAAGCTCTCCTACTCCCCCAAGCTCTCCTACTCCCCCAATCTCTCCTACTCCCCCAAGCTCTCCTACTCCCCCAAGCTCTCCTACTCCCCCAAGCTCTCCTACTCCCCAAAGCTCTACTACTCCGGTAAGCGATCCTACTCCGGTAAGCTCTCCTACTCTCCCAAGCTCTCCTGCTCCGGTAAGCTCTCCTACTCCGGGAAGCTCGCCTAATCCCCAAAGCTTTCCTACTCTTCCAAGCTCTCCGACACCGGTAAACTCTCCTACTCCGGTAAGGTCTCCTACTCCCCCAAGCTCTCCTACTCAAGTAAGCTCTCCTATTCCGGTAAGCTCGCCTAATTCCCGAAGCTCTCCTACTCTTCCAAGCTCTCCGACACCGGTGAACTCTCCTACTCCGGTGAGCTCTCCTACTCCGCCAAGCTCTCATACGCCGCCAAGCTCTCCTACTCCCCCAATCTCTCCTACTCCCCCAAGCTCTCCTACTCCCACAAGCTCTCCTACTCCCCCAAGCTCTCCTACTCCCCAAATCTCTGCTACTCCGGTAAGCTATCCTACTCCGGTAAGCTCTCCTACTCTACCAAGCTCTCATACTCCCCCAAGCTCTCCTACTCCCCCAAGCTCTCCTACTCCCCCAAGCTCTCCTACTCCCCCAAGCTCTCTACTCCGCCAAGCTCTCCAACTCCCCCAATCTCTCCTACTCCCCCAAGCTCTCCCACTCCCCCAAGCTCTCCTACTCCCCCAAGCTCTCCTACTCCCCCAAGCTCTCCTACTCCCCCAAACTCTCCTACTCCCCCAAGCTCTACTACTAAAGTAAGCTATCCTACTCCGGTAAGCTCTCCTACTCTTCCACGCTTTCCTACTGCGGAAAGCTCTCCTACTCCGGTAAGCTCTCCTAATCTTCCACGCTCTCCTGCTCCGGTAAGTTCTCCTGCTCCCCCAAGTTCTCCTACTCCCCCAAGCTCTCCTACTCCATCAAGCTCTCCTACTCCCCCAAGCTATCCTACTCCCCCAAGCTCTCCTACTCACCGAAGCTCTCCTACTCCCCCAAGATCTCCTACTCCCCCAAGCTCTCCTACTCCCCCAAGCTCTCCTACTTCCCCAAGCTCTCCTACTCCCCCAAGCTCTCCTACTCCCCCAAGCTCTCCTACTCCCCCAAGCTCTCCTACTCCCCCAAGCTCTCCTACTCCCCAAAGCTCTACTACTCCGGTAAGCGATCCTACTCCGGTAAGCTCTCCTACTCTCCCAAGCTCTCCTGCTCCGGTAAGCTCTCCTACTCCGGGAAGCTCGCCTAATCCCCGAAGCTTTCCTACTCTTCCAAGCTCTCAGACACCGGTAAACTCTCCTACTCCGGTATGGTCTCCTACTCCCCCAAGCTCTCCTACTCAAGTAAGCTCTCCTATTCCGGTAAGCTCGCCTAATCCCCGAAGCTCTCCTACTCTTCCAAGCTCTCCGACACCGGTGAACTCTCCTACTCCGGTGAGCTCTCCTACTCCGCCAAGCTCTCATACGCCGCCAAGCTCTCCTACTCCCCCAATCTCTCCTACTCCCCCAAGCTCTCCTACTCCCACAAGCTCTCCTTCTCCCCCAAGCTCTCCTACTCCCCAAATCTCTACTACTCCGGTAAGCTATCCTACTACGGTAAGCTCTCCTACTCTACCAAGCTCTCCTACTCCCCCAAGCTCTCCTACTCCCCCAAGCTCTCCTACTCCCCCAAGCTCTCTTACTCCCCCAAGCACTCCTACTCACCCAAGCTCTCCTACACCCCCAAGCTCTCCTACTCCCCCACGCTCCTGCTCCCCAAAGCTCTGCTACTCCCCCAAGCTCTCCTACTCCCCCAGTCTCTCCTACTCCGGTAAGCTCGCCTAATCCCCGAAGCTCTCCTACTCTGCCAAGCTCTCCGACACCGGTAAACTCTCCTACTCCGGTAAAATCTCCTACTCCGCCAAGCTCTCATACTCCGCCAAGCTCTCCAACTCCCCCAATCTCTCCTACTCCCCCAAGCTCTCCTACTCCCCCAAGCTCTCCTACTCCCCCAAGCTCTCCTACTCCCCTAAGCTCTACTACACCGGTAAGCTATCCTACTCCGGTAAGCTCTCCTACTCTACCAAGCTCTCCTACTCCCCCAAGCTCTCCTACTCCCCCAAGCTCTCCTACTCCCCCAAGCTCTCCTACTCACCCAAGCTCTCCTACTCCCCCAAGCTCTCTTACTCCCCCAACCTCTCCAGCTCCGCCAAGCTCTCCTTCTCCCCCAAGCTCTCCTACTCCGGTAAGCTCTCCTACTCTGGTAAGCTCGCCTCATCCCCGAAGCTCTCCTACTCTTCCAAGCTCTCCGACACCGGTAAACTCTCCTACTCCGGTAAGCTCTCCTACTCCGCCAAGCTCTCCTACTCCGCCAAGCTCTCCTACTCCCCCAATCTCTCATACTACCCCAAGCTCTCCTACTCCCCCAAGCTCTCCTACTCCCCCAAGTTCTCCTACTCCCCAAATCTCTACTACTCCGGTAAGCTATCCTACTCCGGTAAGCTCTCCTACTCTACCAAGCTCTCCTACTCCCCCAAGCTCTCCTACTCCCCCAAGCTCTCCGACTCCCCCAAGCTCTCCTACTCCCCCAAGCTCTCCTACTCACCCAAGCTCTCCTACACTCCCAAGCTCTCCTACTCCCCCAAGATCCTGCTCCCCAAAGCTCTGCTACTCCCCCAAGCTCTCCTACTCCCCCAGTCTCTCCTACTCCGGTAAGCTCGCCTAATCCCCGAAGCTCTCCTACTCTTCCAAGCTCTCCGACACCGGTAAACTCTCCTACTCCGGTAAAATCTCCTACTCCGCCAAGCTCTCATACTCCGCCAAGCTCTCCAACTCCCCCAATCTCTCCTACTCCCCCAAGCTCTCCTACTCCCCCAAGCTCTCCTACTCCCCCAAGCTCTCCTACTCCCCTAAGCTCTACTACACCGGTAAGCTATCCTACTCCGGTAAGCTCTCCTACTCTACCAAGCTCTCCTACTCCACCAAGCTCTCCTACTCCCCCAAGCTCTCCTACTCCCCCAAGCTCTCCTACTCACCCAAGCTCTCCTACTCCCGCAAGCTCTCCTACTCCTCCAACCTCTCCAGCTCCCCCAAGCTCTCCTTCTCCCCCAAGCTCTCTTACTCCGGTAAGCTCTCCTACTCTGGTAAGCTCGCCTCATCCCCGAAGCTCTCCTACTCTTCCAAGCTCTCCGACACCGGTAAACTCTCCTACTCCGGTAAGCTATCCTACTCCGCCAAGCTCTCCTACTCCGCCAAGCTCTCCTACTCCCCCAATCTCTCCTACTCCCCCAAGCTCTCCTACTCCCCCAAGCTCTCCTACACCCCCAAGCTCTCCTACTCCCCCAAGCTCTCATACTCCCCCAAGCTCTCCTACTCCCCCAAGCTCTACTACTCCGGTAAGCTATCCGACTCCGGTAAGCTCTCCTACTCTCCCAAGCTCTCCTGCACCCCCAAGCTCTCCTTCTGCCCCAAGCTCTCGTACTCCCCCAAGCACTCGCACTCCCCCAAGCTCTGCTACTCCCCCAAGCTCTCATACTCCCACAAGCTTTCTTACTCCCCAAGCTCTCGTACTCCCCCAAGGTGTCGTACTCCCCCATGCTCTCGTAATCCCCCAAGCTCTCCCCCTCCGGTAAGCTCTCCGCCTCCGGTATGATCTCCTACTCCCCCAAGCTCTCCTACTCACCCAAGCTCTCCTGCTCCCCCAAGCTCTCCTACTCCCCCAAGCTCTCCTACTCCCCCAAGCTTTCCTACCCCGCCAAGCTCTCCTACTTCCCCAAGCTCTCCTACTCCCCCAAGCTCTCCTACTACCCCAAGCTCTCCTACTCCCCCAAGCTCTCCTACTCCCCCAAGCTCTCCTACTCCCCCAAGCTCTCCTGCTCCCCCAAGCTCTCCTACTCCCCCAAGCTCTCCTACTCCCCCAAGCTCTCCTACTACCCCAAGCTCTCCTACTCCCCCAAGCTCTCCTACTCCCCCAAGCTCTCCTGCTCCCACAAGCTCTCCTACTCCCCCAAGCTCTCCTACTCCCCCATGCTCTCCTACTCCCCCAAGCTCTCCTACTCCCCCAAGCTCTCCTACTTCCCCAAGCTCTCCTACTCCCCCAAGCTCTCCTTCCCCGCCAAGCTCTCCTACACCCCCAAGTTCTCCTACTCCCCCAAGCTCTCCTACTCCAACAAGCTCTCGTAATGCCCCAAGCTCTCGTCATCCCCCAAGCTTTCCTCCTCCCCCAAGCTCTCATCCTCCCCCAAGCTCTCCTCCTCCGGTAAGCTCTCTCCTCTGGTATGATCTCCTAATCACCCTAACACTCCTACTCCCCCACGTTCGCCTACTCACCCAAGCTCTCCTACTCCCCCAAGATCTCCTACTCCCCCAAGCTCTCCTAATCCCCCAAACTCTCCTACCCCGCCAAGCTCTCCTACTCCCCCAAGTTCTCCTCCTCCCCCAAGCTCTCCAACTCCCCCAAGCTCTCGTACTCCCCAAAGCTCTCGTACTCCCCCAAGCTCTCCTACTCCCCCAAGATCTCGTAATCCCCCAAGCTCTCCTCCTCCCCCAAGCTCTCCTCCTCCGGTATGATTTCCTAATCACCCTAACGCTCCTACTCCCCCAAGCTCTCCGACTTCCCCAAGCTCTCCTACTCCGGTAAGCTCTCCTATTCCGATAAGCTCGCCTAATCCCCGAAGCTCTCCTACTCTTCCAATCTCTCCGACACCGGTAAACTCTCCTACTCCCGTAAGCTCTCCTACTCCGCCAAGCTCTCCTACTCCGCCAAGCTCTCCTCCTCCCCCAAGTTCTCCGACTCCCACAAGCTCTCCTACTCCCCCAAGCTCTCCTCCCCCGCCAAGCTCTCCTACTCCCCCAAGTTCTCCTACTCCCCCAAGCTCTCCTACTGCCCCAAGCTCTCCTACTCCGGTAAGCTCTCCTACTCCACTAAGCTCGCGTAATCCCCGAAGCTCGACTACTCTTCGAAGCTCTCCGACACCGGTAAACTCTCCTACTCCGGTAAGCTGTCCTAATCCCCCAAGCTCTCCTACTCACCCAAGCTCTCCTACTCCCCCAAGCTCTCCTACTCCCCCAAGCTCTCCTACTCCCCCAAGCTCTCCTCCTCCGGTATGATCTCCTACTTCCCCAAGCTCTCCTACTCCCCCAAGCTCTCCTACTCCCCCAAGCTCTCCTACTCCCCCAAGTTCTCCTACTCCCCCAAGCTCTCCGACTCCCCCAAGCTCTCCTACTGCGGTAAGCTCTCCTACTCCGGTAAGCTCGCCTAATCCCCGAAGCTCTACTACTCTTCCAAGCTCTCCGACACCGGTAAACTCTCCTACTCCGGTAAGCTCTCCTACTCCGCCAAACTCTCGTACTCCGCCAAGCTCTCCTACTCCCCCAATCTCTCCTACTCCCCTAAGCTCTCCTACTCCCCCAAGCTCTCGTACTCCCCCAAGGTGTCGTAATCCCCCATGCTCTCGTAATCCCCCAAGCTCTCCCCCTCCGGTAAGCTCTCCGCCTCCGGTATGATCTCCTCCTCCCCCAAGCTCTCCTCCTCCTTCAAGCTCTCCTCCTCCGGTAAGCCGTCCTCCTCCGGTATGATCACCTAATCACCCTAACACTCCTACACCCCCAAGCTCTCCTACTCCCCCAAGCTCTCCTACTCCCCCAAGCTCTCCTACCCCGCCAAGCTCTCCGACTCCCCCAAGCTCTCCTACTCCGCCAAGCTCTGCTACTCCCCCAAGCTCTCATACTCCCACAAGCTCTCTTACTCCCCAAGCTCTCGTACTCCCCCAAGGTGTCGTACTCCCCCATGCTCTCGTAATCCCCCAAGCTCTCCCCCTCCGGTAAGCTCTCCGCCTCCGGTATGATCTCCTACTCCCCCAAGCTCTCCTACTCACCCAAGCTCTCCTGCTCCCCCAAGCTGTCCTACTCCCCCAAGCTCTCCTACTCCCCCAAGATTTCCTACCCCGCCAAGCTCTCCTACTTCCCCAAGCTCTCCTACTCCCCCAAGCTCTCCTACTCCCCCAAGCTCTCCTACTCCCCCAAGCTCTCCTACTCCCCCAAGCTCTCCTACTCCCCCAAGCTCTCCTACTCCCCCAAGCTCTCCTACTCCACCAAGCTCTCCTACTCACCCAAGCTCTCCTACTCCCCCAAGCTCTCCTACTCCCCCAACCTCTCCAGCTCCCCCAAGCTCTCCTTCTCCCCCAAGCTCTCCTACTCCGGTAAGCTCTCCTAATCTGGTAAGCTCGCCTCATCCCCGAAGCTCTCCTACTCTTCCAAGCTCTCCGACACCGGTAAACTCTCCTACTCCGGTCAGCTCTCCTACTCCGCCAAGCTCTCCTACTCCCCCAATCTCTCATACTACCCCAAGCTCTCCTACTCCCCCAAGCTCTCCTACACCCCCCAGCTCTCCTACTCCCCCAAGCTCTCATACTCCCCCAAGCTCTCCTACTCCCCCAAGCTCTACGACTCCGGTAAGCTATCCTACTCCGGTAAGCTCTCCTACTCTCCCAAGCTCTCCTGCACCCCCAAGCTCTCCTACTGCCCCAAGCTCTCGTACTCCCCCAAGCACTCGCACTCCCCCAAGCTCTCGTACTCCCCAAGCTCTCGTAATCCCCCAAGCTCTCCTCCTCCCCCAAGCTCTCCTCCTCCTTCAAGCTCTCCTCCTCCGGTAAGCCCTCCTCCTCCGGTATGATCACCTAATCACCCTAACACTCCTACACCCCCAAGCTCTCCTACTCCCCCAAGCTCTCCTACTCCCCCAAGCTCTCCTACCCCGCCAAGCTCTCCGACTCCCCCAAGCTAACCTACTCCCCCAAGCTCTGCTACTCCCCCAAGCTCTCATACTCCCACAAGCTCTCTTACTCCCCAAGCTCTCGTACTCCCCCAAGGTGTCGTACTCCCCCATGCTCTCGTAATCCCCCAAGCTCTCCCCCTCCGGTAAGCTCTCCGCCTCCGGTATGATTTCCTACTCCCCCAAGCTCTCCGACTCACCCAAGCTCTCCTGCTCCCCCAAGCTCTCCTACTCCCCCAAGCTCTCCTACTCCCTCAAGCTTTCCTACCCCGCCAAGCTCTCCTACTTCCCCAAGCTCTCCTACTCCCCCAAGCTCTCCTACTACCCCAAGCTCTCCTACTCCCCCAAGCTCTCCTACTCCCCCAAGCTCTCCTACTCCCCCAAGCTCTCCTACTCCCCCAAGCTCTCCTACTCCCCCAAGCTCTCCTACTCCCCCAAGCTCTCCTACTACCCCAAGCTCTCCTACTCCCCCAAGCTCTCCTACTCCCCCAAGCTCTCCTGCTCCCACAAGCTCTCCTACTCCCCCAAGCTCTCCTACTCCCCCATGCTCTCCTACTCCCCCAAGCTCTCCTACTCCCCCAAGCTCTCCTACTTCCCCAAGCTCTCCTACTCCCCCAAGCTCTCCTTCCGCGCCAAGCTCTCCTACACCCCCAAGTTCTCCTACTCCCCCAAGCTCTCCTACTCCAACAAGCTCTCGTAATGCCCCAAGCTCTCGTCATCCCCCAAGCTTTCCTCCTCCCCCAAGCTCTCATCCTCCCCCAAGCTCTCCTCCTCCGGTAAGCTCTCTCCTCTGGTATGATCTCCTAATCACCCTAACACTCCTACTCCCCCACGTTCGCCTACTCACCCAAGCTCTCCTACTCCCCCAAGATCTCCTACTCCCCCAAGCTCTCCTAATCCCCCAAACTCTCCTACCCCGCCAAGCTCTCCTACTCCCCCAAGTTCTCCTCCTCCCCCAAGCTCTCCAACTCCCCCAAGCTCTCGTACTCCCCAAAGCTCTCGTACTCCCCCAAGCTCTCCTACTCCCCCAAGATCTCGTAATCCCCCAAGCTCTCCTCCTCCCCCAAGCTCTCCTCCTCCGGTATGATTTCCTAATCACCCTAACGCTCCTACTCCCCCAAGCTCTCCTACTTCCCCAAGCTCTCCTACTCCGGTAAGCTCTCCTATTCCGATAAGCTCGCCTAATCCCCGAAGCTCTCCTACTCTTCCAAGCTCTCCGACACCGGTAAACTCTCCTACTCCGGTAAGCTCTCCTACTCCGCCAAGCTCTCCTACTCCGCCAAGCTCTCCTCCTCCCCCAAGTTCTCCGACTCCCACAAGCTCTCCTACTCCCCCAAGCTCTCCTCCCCCGCCAAGCTCTCCTACTCCCCCAAGTTCTCCTACTCCCCCAAGCTCTCCTACTGCCCCAAGCTCTCCTACTCCGGTAAGCTCTCCTACTCCACTAAGCTCGCGTAATCCCCGAAGCTCGACTACTCTTCCAAGCTCTCCGACACCGGTAAACTCTCCGACTCCGGTAAGCTCTCCTACTCCCCCAAGCTCTCCTACTCACCCAAGCTCTCCTACTCCCCCAAGCTCTCCTACTCCCCCAAGTTCTCCTACTCCCCCAAGCTCTCCTCCTCCGGTAGGATCTCCTACTTCCCCAAGCTCTCCTACTCACCCAAGCTCTCCTGCTCCCCCAAGCTCTCCTACTCACCCAAGCTCTCCTACTCCCCCAAGCTCTCCTACTCCCCCAAGCTCTCCTACTCCCCCAAGCTCTCCTACTCCCCCAAGCTCTCCTACTCCCCCAAGCTCTCCTACTCCCCCAAGCTCTCCTACTTCCCCAAGCTCTCCTACTCCCCCAAGCTCTCCTACTCCCCCAAGCTCTCCTCCTCCGGTATGCTCTCCTCCTCTCCCAAGCTCTCCTACTCCCCCAAGCTCTCCTACTCCCCCAAGCTCTCCTACTCCCCCAAGCTCTCCTACTCACCCAAGCTCTCCTACTCCCCCAAGCTCTCCTACTCCCCCAAGCTCTCCTACTCCCCCAAGTTCTCCTACTCCCCCAAGCTCTCCGACTCCCCCAAGCTCTCCTACTGCGGTAAGCTCTCCTACTCCGGTAAGCTCGCCTAATCCCCGAAGCTCTACTACTCTTCCAAGCTCTCCGACACCGGTAAACTCTCCTACTCCGGTAAGCTCTCCTACTCCGCCAAACTCTCGTACTCCGCCAAGCTCTCCTACTCCCCCAAGATCTCGTAATCCCCCAAGCTCTCCTCCTCCCCCAAGCTCTCCTCCTCCGGTATGATTTCCTAATCACCCTAACGCTCCTACTCCCCCAAGCTCTCCTACTTCCCCAAGCTCTCCTACTCCGGTAAGCTCTCCTATTCCGATAAGCTCGCCTAATCCCCGAAGCTCTCCTACTCTTCCAAGCTCTCCGACACCGGTAAACTCTCCTACTCCGGTAAGCTCTCCTACTCCGCCAAGCTCTCCTACTCCGCCAAGCTCTCCTCCTCCCCCAAGTTCTCCGACTCCCACAAGCTCTCCTACTCCCCCAAGCTCTCCTCCCCCGCCAAGCTCTCCTACTCCCCCAAGTTCTCCTACTCCCCCAAGCTCTCCTACTGCCCCAAGCTCTCCTACTCCGGTAAGCTCTCCTACTCCACTAAGCTCGCGTAATCCCCGAAGCTCGACTACTCTTCCAAGCTCTCCGACACCGGTAAACTCTCCGACTCCGGTAAGCTCTCCTACTCCCCCAAGCTCTCCTACTCACCCAAGCTCTCCTACTCCCCCAAGCTCTCCTACTCCCCCAAGTTCTCCTACTCCCCCAAGCTCTCCTCCTCCGGTAGGATCTCCTACTTCCCCAAGCTCTCCTACTCACCCAAGCTCTCCTGCTCCCCCAAGCTCTCCTACTCACCCAAGCTCTCCTACTCCCCCAAGCTCTCCTACTCCCCCAAGCTCTCCTACTCCCCCAAGCTCTCCTACTCCCCCAAGCTCTCCTACTCCCCCAAGCTCTCCTACTCCCCCAAGCTCTCCTACTTCCCCAAGCTCTCCTACTCCCCCAAGCTCTCCTACTCCCCCAAGCTCTCCTCCTCCGGTATGCTCTCCTCCTCTCCCAAGCTCTCCTACTCCCCCAAGCTCTCCTACTCCCCCAAGCTCTCCTACTCCCCCAAGCTCTCCTACTCACCCAAGCTCTCCTACTCCCCCAAGCTCTCCTACTCCCCCAAGCTCTCCTACTCCCCCAAGTTCTCCTACTCCCCCAAGCTCTCCGACTCCCCCAAGCTCTCCTACTGCGGTAAGCTCTCCTACTCCGGTAAGCTCGCCTAATCCCCGAAGCTCTACTACTCTTCCAAGCTCTCCGACACCGGTAAACTCTCCTACTCCGGTAAGCTCTCCTACTCCGCCAAACTCTCGTACTCCGCCAAGCTCTCCTACTCCCCCAATCTCTCCTACTCCCCTAAGCTCTCCTACTCCCCCAAGCTCTCGTACACCCCCAAGGTGTCGTACTCCCTCATGCTCTCGTAATCCCCCAAGCTCTCCTACTCCCCCAAGCTCTCCTACTCCCCCAAGCTTTCCTACCCCGCCAAGCTCTCCTACTTCCCCAAGCTCTCCTACTCCCCCAAGCTCTCCTACTACCCCAAGCTCTCCTACTCCCCCAAGCTCTCCTACTCCCCCAAGCTCTCCTACTCCCCCAAGCTCTCCTACTCCCCCAAGCTCTCCTACTCCCCCAAGCTCTCCTACTCCCCCAAGCTCTCCTACTACGCCAAGCTCTCCTACTCCCCCAAGCTCTCCTACTCCCCCAAGCTCTCCTGCTCCCACAAGCTCTCCTACTCCCCCAAGCTCTCCTACTCCCCCATGCTCTCCTACTCCCCCAAGCTCTCCTACTCCCCCAAGCTCTCCTACTTCCCCAAGCTCTCCTACTCCCCCAAGCTCTCCTTCCCCGCCAAGCTCTCCTACACCCCCAAGTTCTCCTACTCCCCCAAGCTCTCCTACTCCAACAAGCTCTCGTAATGCCCCAAGCTCTCGTCATCCCCCAAGCTTTCCTCCTCCCCCAAGCTCTCATCCTCCCCCAAGCTCTCCTCCTCCGGTAAGCTCTCTCCTCTGGTATGATCTCCTAATCACCCTAACACTCCTACTCCCCCACGTTCGCCTACTCACCCAAGCTCTTCTACTCCCCCAAGATCTCCTACTCCCCCAAGCTCTCCTAATCCCCCAAACTCTCCTACCCCGCCAAGCTCTCCTACTCCCCCAAGTTCTCCTCCTCCCCCAAGCTCTCCAACTCCCCCAAGCTCTCGTACTCCCCAAAGCTCTCGTACTCCCCCAAGCTCTCCTACTCCCCCAAGATCTCGTAATCCCCCAAGCTCTCCTCCTCCCCCAAGCTCTTCTCCTCCGGTATGATTTCCTAATCACCCTAACGCTCCTACTCCCCCAAGCTCTCCTACTTCCCCAAGCTCTCCTACTCCGGTAAGCTCTCCTATTCCGATAAGCTCGCCTAATCCCCGAAGCTCTCCTACTCTTCCAAGCTCTCCGACACCGGTAAACTCTCCTACTCCGGTAAGCTCTCCTACTCCGCCAAGCTCTCCTACTCCGCCAAGCTCTCCTCCTCCCCCAAGTTCTCCGACTCCCACAAGCTCTCCTACTCCCCCAAGCTCTCCTCCCCCGCCAAGCTCTCCTACTCCCCCAAGTTCTCCTACTCCCCCAAGCTCTCCTACTACCCCAAGCTCTCCTACTCCGGTAAGCTCTCCTACTCCACTAAGCTCGCGTAATCCCCGAAGCTCGACTACTCTTCTAAGCTCTCCGACACCGGTAAACTCTCCTACTCCGGTAAGCTCTCCTACTCCCCCAAGCTCTCCGACTCACCCAAGCTCTCCTACTCCCCCAAGCTCTCCTACTCCCCCAAGCTCTCCTACTCCCCCAAGCTCTCCTCCTCCGGTATGATCTCCTACTCCCCCAAGCTCTCCTACTCACCCAAGCTCTCCTGCTCCCCCAAGCTCTCCTACTCGCCCAAGCTCTCCTACTCCCCCAAGCTCTCCTACTCCCCCAAGCTCTCCTACTCCCCCAAGCTCTCCTACTCCCCCAAGCTCTCCTACTCCCCCAAGCTCTCCTACTCCCCCAAGCTCTCCTACTTCCCCAAGCTCTCCTACTCCCCCAAGCTCTCCTACTCCCCCAAGCTCTCCTCCTCCGGTATGCTCTCCTCCTCTCCCAAGCTCTCCTACTCCCCCAAGCTCTCCTACTCCCCCAAGCTCTCCTACTCCCCCAAGCTCTCCTACTCACCCAAGCTCTCCTACTCCCCCAAGCTCTCCTACTCCCCCAAGCTCTCCTACTCCCCCAAGTTCTCCTACTCCCCCAAGCACTCCGACTCCCCCAAGCTCTCCTACTGCGGTAAGCTCTCCTACTCCGGTAAGCTCGCCTAATCCCCGAAGCTCTACTACTCTTCCAAGCTCTCCGACACCGGTAAACTCTCCTACTCCGGTAAGCTCTCCTACTCCGCCAAACTCTCCTACTCCGCCAAGCTCTCCTAATCCCCCAATCTCTCCTACTCCCCTAAGCTCTCCTACTCACCCAAGCTCTCCTAATCCCCCAAGCTCTCCTACTCCCCCAAGCTCTCCTACTCCCCCAAGCTCTCCAACTCCCCCAAGCTCTCCTACTCCCCCAAGCTCTCCTACTCCGGTAAGCTCTCCTACTCCGGTAAGCTCGCCTAATCCCCAAAGCTCCACTACTCTTCCAAGCTCTCCGACACCGGTAAACTCTCCTACTCCGGTAAGCTCTCCTACTCCGCCAAAGTCTCCTACTCCGCCAAGCTCTCCTAATTCCCCCATCTCTCCTACTCCCCCAAGCTCTCCTACTCCCCCAAGCTCTCCTACTCCCCCAAGCTCTCCTACTCCGCCAAGCTCTCCTATTCCGCCAAGCTCTCCTACTCCCCCAATCTCTCATACTACCCCAAGCTCTCCTACTCCCCCAAGCTCTCCTACTCCCCCAAGCTCTCCTACTCCCCAAATCTCTACTACTCCGGTAAGCTATCCTACTCCGGTAAGCTCTCCTACTCTACCAAGCTCTCCTACTCCCCCAAGCTCTCCTACTCCCCCAAGCTCTCCTACTCCCCCAAGCTCTCCTACTCCCCCAAGCTCTCCTACTCCCCCAAGCTCTCCTACTCCCCAAGTTCTCCTACTCCCCCAAGCTCTCCGACTCCCCCAAGCTCTCCGACTGCGGTAAGCTCTCCTACTCCGGTAAGCTCGCGTAATCCCCGAAGCTCTACTACTCTTCCAAGCTCTCCGACACCGGTAAACTCTCCTACTCCGGTAAGCTCTCCTACTCCGCCAAACTCTCCTACTCCGCCAAGCTATCCTACTCCCCCAATCTCTCCTACTCCCCTAAGCTCTCCTACTCCCCCAAGCTCTCCTACTCCCCCAAGCTCTCCTACTCCCCCAAGCTCTCCTACTCCCCCAAGCTCTCCAACTCCCCCAAGCTCTCCTACTCCCCCAAGCTCTCCTACTCCGGTAAGCTCTCCTACTCCGGTAAGCTCGCCTAATCCCCAAAGCTCCACTAATCTTCCATGCTCTCCGACACCGGTAAACTCTCCTACTCCGGTAAGCTCTCCTACTCCGCCAAAGTCTCCTACTCCGCCAAGCTCTCCTACTTCCCCAATCTCTCCTACTCCCCCAAGCTCTCCTACTCCCCCAAGCTCTCCTACTCCCCCAAGCTCTCCTACTCCGCCAAGCTCTCCTACTTCGCCAAGCTCTCCTACTCCCCCAATCTCTCATACTACCCCAAGCTCTCCTACTCCCCCAAGCTCTCCTACTCCCCCAAGCTTTCCTACTCCCCAAATCTCTACTACTCCGGTAAGCTATCCTACTCCGGTAAGCTCTCCTACTCTACCAAGCTCTCCTACTCCCCCAAGCTCTCCTACTCCCCCAAGCTCTCCTACTCCCCCAAGCTCTCCTAATCCCCAAGCTCTCCTACTCACCCAAGCTCTCCTACACTCCCAAGCTCTCCTACTCCCCCAAGCTCCTGCTCCCCAAAGCTCTGCTACTCCCCCAAGCTCTCCTACTCCCCCAGTCTCTCCTACTCCGGTAAGCTCGCCTAATCCCCGAAGCTCTCCTACTCTTCCAAGCTCTCCGACACCGGTAAACTCTCCTACTCCGGTAAAATCTCCTACTCCGCCAAGCTCTCATACTCCGCCAAGCTCTCCAACTCCCCCAATCTCTCCTACTCCCCCAAGCTCTCCTACTCCCCCAAGCTCTCCTACTCCCCCAAGCTCTCCTACTCCCCTAAGCTCTACTACACCGGTAAGCTATCCTACTCCGGTAAGCTCTCCTACTCTACCAAGCTCTCCTACTCCCTCAAGCTCTCCTACTCCCCCAAGCTCTCCTACTCCCCCAAGCTCTCCTACTCACCCAAGCTCTCCTACTCCCCCAAGCTCTCCTACTCCCCCAACCTCTCCAGCTCCCCCAAGCTCTCCTTCTCCCCCAAGCTCTCCTACTCCGGTAAGCTCTCCTACTCTGGTAAGCTCGCCTCATCCCCGAAGCTCTCCTACTCTTCCAAGCTCTCCGACACCGGTAAACTCTCCTACTCCGGTAAGCTCTCCTACTCCGCCAAGCTCTCCTACCCCGCCAAGCTCTCCTACTCCCCCAATCTCTCCTACTCCCCCAAGCTCTCCTACTCCCCCAAGCTCTCCTACACCCCCAAGCTCTCCTACTCCCCCAAGCTCTCATACTCCCCCAAGCTCTCCTACTCCCCCAAGCTCTACTACTCCGGTAAGCTATCCGACTCCGGTAAGCTCTCCTACTCTCCCAAGCTCTCCTGCACCCCCAAGCTCTCCTACTGCCCCAAGCTCTCGTACTCCCCCAAGCACTCGCACTCCCCCAAGCTCTCGTACTCCCCAAGCTATCGTAATCCCCCAAGCTCTCCTCCTCCCCCAAGCTCTCCTCCTCCTTCAAGCTCTCCTCCTCCGGTAAGCCGTCCTCCTCCGGTATGATCACCTAATCACCCTAACACTCCTACACCCCCAAGCTCTCCTACTCCCCCAAGCTCTCCTACTCCCCCAAGCTCTCCTACCCCGCCAAGCTCTCCGACTCCCCCAAGCTCTCCTACTCCCCCAAGCTCTGCTACTCCCCCAAGCTCTCATACTCCCACAAACTCTCTTACTCCCCAAGCTCTCGTACTCCCCCAAGATGTCGTACTCTCCCATGCTCTCGTAATCCCCCAAGCTCGCCCCCTCCGGTAAGCTCTCCGCCTCCGGTATGATCTCCTACTCCCCCAAGCTCTCCTACTCACCCAAGCTCTCCTGCTCCCCCAAGCTCTCATACTCCCCCAAGCTCTCCTACTCCCCCAAGCTTTCCTACCCCGCCAAGCTCTCCTACTTCCCCAAGCTCTCCTACTCCCCCAAGCTCTCCTACTACCCCAAGCTCTCCTACTCCCCCAAGCTCTCCTACTCCCCCAAGCTCTCCTACTCCCCCAAGCTCTCCTACTCCCCCAAGCTCTCCTACTCCCCCAAGCTCTCCTACTCCCCCAAGCTCTCCTACTCACCCAAGCTCTCCTACTCCCCCAAGCTCTCCTACTCCCCCAACCTCTCCAGCTCCCCCAAGCTCTCCTTCTCCCCCAAGCTCTCCTACTCCGGTAAGCTCTCCTACTCTGGTAAGCTCGCCTCATCCCCGAAGCTCTCCTACTCTTCCAAGCTCTCCGACACCGGTAAACTCTCCTACTCCGGTAAGCTCTCCTACTCCGCCAAGCTCTCCTACTCCGCCAAGCTCTCCTACTCCCCCAATCTCTCATACTACCCCAAGCTCTCCTACTCCCCCAAGCTCTCCTACACCCCCAAGCTCTCCTACTCCCCCAAGCTCTCATACTCCCCCAAGCTCTCCTACTCCCCCAAGCTCTACTACTCCGGTAAGCTATCCGACTCCGGTAAGCTCTCCTACTCTCCCAAGCTCTCCTGCACCCCCAAGCTCTCCTACTGCCCCAAGCTCTCGTACTCCCCCAAGCACTCGCACTCCCCCAAGCTCTCGTACTCCCCAAGCTCTCGTAATCCCCCAAGCTCTCCTCCTCCCCCAAGCTCTCCTCCTCCTTCAAGCTCTCCTCCTCCGGTAAGCCCTCCTCCTCCGGTATGATCACCTAATCACCCTAACACTCCTACACCCCCAAGCTCTCCTACTCCCCCAAGCTCTCCTACTCCCCCAAGCTCTCCTACCCCGCCAAGCTCTCCGACTCCCCCAAGCTCTCCTACTCCCCCAAGCTCTGGTTCTCCCCCAAGCTCTCATACTCCCACAAGCTCTCTTACTCCCCAAGCTCTCGTACTCCCCCAAGGTGTCGTACTCCCCCATGCTCTCGTAATCCCCCAAGCTCTCCCCCTCCGGTAAGCTCTCCGCCTCCGGTATGATCTCCTACTCCCCCAAGCTCTCCTACTCACCCAAGCTCTCCTGCTCCCCCAAGCTCTCCTACTCCCCCAAGCTTTCCTACCCCGCCAAGCTCTCCTACTTCCCCAAGCTCTCCTACTCCCCCAAGCTCTCCTACTACCCCAAGCTCTCCTACTCCCCCAAGCTCTCCTACTCCCCCAAGCTCTCCTACTCCCCCAAGCTCTCCTACTCCCCCAAGCTCTCCTACTCCCCCAAGCTCTCCTACTCCCCCAAGCTCTCCTACTACCCCAAGCTCTCCTACTCCCCCAAGCTCTCCTACTCCCCCAAGCTCTCCTGCTCCCACAAGCTCTCCTACTCCCCCAAGCTCTCCTACTCCCCCATGCTCTCCTACTCCCCCAAGCTCTCCTACTCCCCCAAGCTCTCCTACTTCCCCAAGCTCTCCTACTCCCCCAAGCTCTCCTTCCCCGCCAAGCTCTCCTACACCCCCAAGTTCTCCTACTCCCCCAAGCTCTCCTACTCCAACAAGCTCTCGTAATGCCCCAAGCTCTCGTCATCCCCCAAGCTTTCCTCCTCCCCCAAGCTCTCATCCTCCCCCAAGCTCTCCTCCTCCGGTAAGCTCTCTCCTCTGGTATGATCTCCTAATCACCCTAACACTCCTACTCCCCCACGTTCGCCTACTCACCCAAGCTCTCCTACTCCCCCAAGATCTCCTACTCCCCCAAGCTCTCCTAATCCCCCAAACTCTCCTACTCCCCCAAGCTCTCCTACTTCCCCAAGCTCTCCTACTCCGGTAAGCTCTCCTATTCCGATAAGCTCGCCTAATCCCCGAAGCTCTCCTACTCTTCCAAGCTCTCCGACACCGGTAAACTCTCCTACTCCGGTAAGCTCTCCTACTCCGCCAAGCTCTCCTACTCCGCCAAGCTCTCCTCCTCCCTCAAGTTCTCCGACTCCCACAAGCTCTCCTACTCCCCCAAGCTCTCCTCCCCCGCCAAGCTCTCCTGCTCCCCCAAGTTCTCCTACTCCCCCAAGCTCTCCTACTGCCCCAAGCTCTCCTACTCCGGTGAGCTCTCCTACTCCACTAAGCTCGCGTAATCTCCGAAGCTCGACTACTCTTCCAAGCTCTCCGACACCGGTAAACTCTCCTACTCCGGTAAGCTGTCCTACTCCCCCAAGCTCTCCTACTCACCCAAGCTCTCCTACTCCCCCAAGCTCTCCTACTCCCCCAAGCTCTCCTACTCCCCCAAGCTCTCCTCCTCCGGTATGATCTCCTACTTCCCCAAGCTCTCCTACTCACCCAAGCTCTCCTGCTCCCCCAAGCTCTCCTATTCGCCCAAGCTCTCCTACTCCCCCAAGCTCTCCTACTCCCCCAAGCTCTCCTACTCCCCCAAGCTCTCCTACTCCCCCAAGCTCTCCTACTTCCCCAAGCTCTCCTACTCCCCCAAGCTCTCCTACTCCCCCAAGCTCTCCTCCTCCGGTATGCTCTCCTCCTCTCCCAAGCTCTCCTACTCCCCCAAGCTCTCCTACTCCCCCAGGCTCTCCTACTCCCCCAAGCTCTCCTACTCACCCAATCTCTCCTACTCCCCCAAGCTCTCCTACTCCCCCAAGCTCTCCTACTCCCCCAAGTTCTCCTACTCCCCCAAGCTCTCCGACTCCCCCAAGCTCTCCTACTGCGGTAAGCTCTGCTACTCCGGTAAGCTCGCCTAATCCCCGAAGCTCTACTACTCTTCCAAGCTCTCCGACACCGGTAAACTCTCCTACTCCGGTAAGCTCTCCTACTCCGCCAAACTCTCGTACTCCGCCAAGCTCTCCTACTCCCCCAATCTTTCCTACTCCCCTAAGCTCTCCTACTCCCCCAAGCTCTCGTACTCCCCCAAGGTGTCGTACTCCCCCATGCTCTCGTAATCCCCCAAGCTCTCTCCCTCCGGTAAGCTCTCCGCCTCCGGTATGATCTGCTACTCCCCCAAGCTCTCCTACCCATCCAAGCTCTCCTGCTCCCCCAAGCTCTCCTACTCCCCCAAGCTCTCCTACCCCCCCAAGCTTTCATACCCCGCCAAGCTCTCCTACTTCCCCAAGCTCTCCTACTCCCCCAAGCTCTCCTACTACCCCAAGTTCTCCTAATCCCCCAAGCTCTCCTACTCCCCCAAGCTCTCCTACTCCCCCAAGCTCTCCTACTCCCCCACGCTCTCCTACTCCCCCAAGCTCTCCTGCTCCCACAAGCTCTCCTACTCCCCCAAGCTCTCCTACTCCCCCATGCTCTCCTACTCCCCCAAGCTCTCCTACTCCCCCAAGCTCTCCTACTTCCCCAAGCTCTCCTACTCCCCCAAGCTCTCCTTCCCCGCCAAGCTCTCCTACACCCCCAAGTTCTCCTACTCCCCCAAGCTCTCCTACTCCAACAAGCTCTCGTAATGCCCCAAGCTCTCGTCATCCCCCAAGCTTTCCTCCACCCCCAAGCTCTCATCCTCCCCCAAGCTCTCCTCCTCCGGTAAGCTCTCTCCTCTGGTATGATCTCCTAATCACCCTAACACTCCTACTCCCCCACGTTCGCCTACTCACCCAAGCTCTCCTACTCCCCCAAGATCTCCTACTCCCCCAAGCTCTCCTAATCCCCCAAACTCTCCTACCCCGCCAAGCTCTCCTACTCCCCCAAGTTCTCCTCCTCCCCCAAGCTCTCCAACTCCCCCAAGCTCTCGTACTCCCCAAAGCTCTCGTACTCCCCCAAGCTCTCCTACTCCCCCAAGATCTCGTAATCCCCCAAGCTCTCCTCCTCCCCCAAGCTCTCCTCCTCCGGTATGATTTCCTAATCACCCTAACGCTCCTACTCCCCCAAGCTCTCCTACTTCCCCAAGCTCTCCTGCTCCGGTAAGCTCTCCTATTCCGATAAGCTCGCCTAATCCCCGAAGCTCTCCTACTCTTCCAAGCTCTCCGACACCGGTAAACTCTCCTACACCGGTAAGCTCTCCTACTCCGCCAAGCTCTCCTACTCCGCCAAGCTCACCTCCTCCCCCAAGTTCTCCGACTCCCACAAGCTCTCCTACTCCCCCAAGCTCTCCTCCCCCGCCAAGCTCTCCTAGTCCCCCAAGTTCTCCTACTCCCCCAAGCTCTCCTACTGCCCCAAGCTCTCCTACTCCGGTAAGCTCTCCTACTCCACTAAGCTCGCGTAATCCCCGAAGCTCGACTACTCTTCCAAGCTCTCCGACACCGGTAAACTCTCCTACTCCGGTAAGCTCTCCTACTCCCCCAAGCTCTCCTACTCACCCAAGCTCTCCTACTCCCCCAAGCTCTCCTACTCCCCCAAGCTCTCCTACTCCCCCAAGCTCTCCTCCTCCGGTATGATCTCCTACTTCCCCAAGCTCTCCTACTCACCCAAGCTCTCCTGCTCCCCCAAGCTCTCCTACTCGCCCAAGCTCTCCTACTCCCCCAAGCTCTCCTACTCCCCCAAGCTCTCCTACTCCCCCAAGCTCTCCTACTCCCCCAAGCTCTCCTACTCCCCCAAGCTCTCCTACTCCCCCAAGCTCTCATACTTCCCCAAGCTCTCCTACTCCCCCAAGCTCTCCTACTCCCCCAAGCTCTCCTCCTCCGGTATGCTCTCCTCCTCTCCCAAGCTCTCCTACTCCCCCAAGCTCTCCTACTCCCCCAAGCTCTCCTACTCCCCCAAGCTCTCCTACTCACCCAAGCTCTCCTACTCCCCCAAGCTCTCCTACTCCCCCAAGCTCTCCTACTCCCCCAAGTTCTCCTACTCCCCCAAGCTCTCCTACTCCGGTAAGCTCTCCTACTCCGGTAAGCTCGCCTAATCCCCAAAGCTCCACTACTCTTCCAAGCTCTCCGACACCGGTAAACTCTCCTACTCCGGTAAGCTCTCCTACTCCGCCAAAGTCTCCTACTCCGCCAAGCTCTCCTACTTCCCCAATCTCTCCTACTCCCCCAAGCTCTCCGACACCGGTAAACTCTCCTACTCCGGTAAAATCTCCTACTCCGCCAAGCTCTCATACTCCACCAAGCTCTCCTACTCCCCCAAGCTCTCCTACTCCCCCAAGCTCTCCTACGCCGCCAAGCTCTCCTACTCCTCCAAGCTCTCCTACTCCCCCAAGCTCTCCAACTCCCCCAAGCTCTCCTACTCCCCCAAGCTCTCCTACTCCCCCAAGCTCTCCTACTCCCCCAAGCTCTCCTACTCCCCCAAGCTCTCCTACTCCCCCAAGCTCTCCTACTCCCCCAAGCTCTCCTACTCCCCCAAGCTCTCCTACTCCGGTAAGCTCTCCTACTCCGGTAAGCTCGCCTAATCCCCAAAGCTCCACTACTCTTCCAAGCTCTCCGACACCGGTAAACTCTCCTACTCCGGTAAGCTCTCCTACTCCGCCAAAGTCTCCTACTCCGCCAAGCTCTCCTACTTCCCCAATCTCTCCTACTCCCCCAAGCTCTCCTACTCCCCCAAGCTCTCCTACTCCCCCAAGCTCTCCTACTCCGCCAAGCTCTCCTACTTCGCCAAGCTCTCCTACTCCCGCAATCTCTCATACTACCCCAAGCTCTCCTACTCCCCCAAGCTCTCCTACTCCCCCAAGCTGTCCTACTCCCCAAATCTCTACTACTCCGGTAAGCTATCCTACTCCGGTAAGCTCTCCTACTCTACCAAGCTCTCCTACTCCCCCAAGCTCTCCTAATCCCCCAAGCTCTCCTACACCCCAAGCTCTCCTACTCCCCCAAGCTCTCCTACTCACCCAAGCTCTCCTACTCCCCCAAGCTCCTGCTCCCCAAAGCTCTGCTACTCCCCCAAGCTCTACTACTCCCCCAGTCTCTCCTACTCCGGTAAGCTCGCCTAATCCCCGAAGCTCTCCTACTCTTCCAAGCTCTCCGACACCGGTAAACTCTCCTACTCCGGTAAAATCTCCTACTCCGCCAAGCTCTCATACTCCACCAAGCTCTCCAACTCCCCCAATCTCTCCTACTCCCCCAAGCTCTCCTACTCCCCCAAGCTCTCCTACTCCCCTAAGCTCTCCTACTCCCCTAAGCTCTACTACACCGGTAAGCTATCCTACTCCGGTAAGCTCTCCTACTCTACCAAGCTCTCCTACTCCCTCAAGCTCTCCTACTCCCCCAAGCTCTCCTACTCCCCCAAGCTCTCCTACTCACCCAAGCTCTCCTACTCCCCCAAGCTCTCCTACTCCCCCAACCTCTCCAGCTCCCCCAAGCTCTCCTTCTCCCCCAAGCTCTCCTACTCCGGTAAGCTCTCCTACTCTGGTAAGCTCGCCTCATCCCCGAAGCTCTCCTACTCTTCCAAGCTCTCCGACACCGGTAAACTCTCCTACTCCGATAAGCTCCCCTACTCCGCCAAGCTCTCCTACTCCGCCAAGCTCTCCTACTCCCCCAATCTCTCCTGCTCCCCCAAGCTCTCCTACTCCCCCAAGCTCTCCTACACCCCCAAGCTCTCCTACTCCCCCAAGCTCTCATACTCCCCCAAGCTCTCCTACTCCCCCAAGCTCTACTACTCCGGTAAGCTATCCGACTCCGGTAAGCTCTCCTACTCTCCCAAGCTCTCCTGCACCCCCAAGCTCTCCTACTGCCCCAAGCTCTCGTACTCCCCCAAGCACTCGCACTCCCCCAAGCTCTCGTACTCCCCAAGCTCTCGTAATCCCCCAAGCTCTCCTCCTCCCCCAAGCTCTCCTCCTCCTTCAAGCTCTCCTCCTCCGGTAAGCCGTCCTCCTCCGGTATGATCACCTAATCACCCTAACACTCCTACACCCCCAAGCTCTCCTACTCCCCCAAGCTCTCCTACTCCCCCAAGCTCTCCTACCCCGCCAAGCTCTCCGACTCTCCCAAGCTCTCCTACTCCCCCATGCTCTGCTACTCCCCCAAGCTCTCATACTCCCACAAGCTCTCTTACTCCCCAAGCTCTCGTACTGCCCCAAGGTGTCGTACTCCCCCATGCTCTCGTAATCCCCCAAGCTCTCACCCTCCGGTAAGCTCTCCGCCTCCGGTATGATCTCCTACTCCCCCAAGCTCTCCTACTCACCCAAGCTCTCCTGCTCCCCCAAGCTCTCCTACTCCCCCAAGCTCTCCTACTCCCCAAGCTTTCCTACCCCGCCAAGCTCTCCTACTTCCCCAAGCTCTCCTACTCCCCCAAGCTCTCCTACTACCCCAAGCTCTCCTACTCCCCCAAGCTCTCCTACTCCCCCAAGCTCTCCTACTCCCCCAAGCTCTCCTACTCCCCCAAGCTCTCCTACTCCCCCAAGCTCTCCTACTCCCCCAAGCTCTCCTACTCACCCAAGCTCTCCTACTCCCCCAAGCTCTCCTACTCCCCCAACCTCTCCAGCTCCCCCAAGCTCTCCTTCTCCCCCAAGCTCTCCTACTCCGGTAAGCTCTCCTACTCTGGTAAGCTCGCCTCATCCCCGAAGCTCTCCTACTCTTCCAAGCTCTCCGACACCGGTAAACTCTCCTACTCCGGTAAGCTCTCCTACTCCGCCACGCTCTCCTACTCCGCTAAGCTCTCCTACTCCCCCAATCTCTCATACTACCCCAAGCTCTCCTACTCCCCCAAGCTCTCCTACACCCCCAAGCTCTCCTACTCCCCCAAGCTCTCATACTCCCCCAAGCTCTCCTACTCCCCCAAGCTCTACTACTCCGGTAAGCTATCCGACTCCGGTAAGCTCTCCTACTCTCCCAAGCTCTCCTGCACCCCCAAGCTCTCCTACTGCCCCAAGCTCTCGTACTCCCCCAAGCACTCGCACTCCCCCAAGCTCTCGTACTCCCCAAGCTCTCGTAATCCCCCAAGCTCTCCTCCTCCCCCAAGCTCTCCTCCTCCTTCAAGCTCTCCTCCTCCTGTAAGCCCTCCTCCTCCGGTATGATCACCTAATCACTCTAACACTCCTATACCCCCAAGCTCTCCTACTCCCCCAAGCTCTCCTACTCCCCCAAGCTCTCCTACCCCGCCAAGCTCTCCGACTCCCCCAAGCTCTCCTACTCCCCCAAGCTCTGCTACTCCCCCAAGCTCTCATACTCCCACAAGCTCTCTTACTCCCCAAGCTCTCGTACACCCCCAAGGTGTCGTACTCCCCCATGCTCTCGTAATCCCCCAAGCTCTCCCCCTCCGGTAAGCTCTCCGCCTCCGGTATGATCTCCTACTCCCCCAAGCTCTCCTACTCACCCAAGCTCTCCTGCTCCCCCAAGCTCTCCTACTCCCCCAAGCTCTCCTACTCCCCCAAGCTTTCCTAGCCCGCCAAGCTCTCCTACTTCCCCAAGCTCTCCTACTCCCCCAAGCTCTCCTACTACCCCAAGCTCTCCTACTCCCCCAAGCTCTCCTACTCCCCCAAGCTCTCCTACTCCCACAAGCTCTCCTACTCCCCCAAGCTCTCCTACTCCCCCAAGCTCTCCTACTCCCCCAAGCTCTCCTACTCCAACAAGCTCTCGTAATGCCCCAAGCTCTCGTCTTCCCCCAAGCTTTCCTCCTCCCCCAAGCTCTCATCCTCCCCCAAGCTCTCCTCCTCCGGTAAGCTCTCTCCTCTGGTATGATCTCCTAATCACCCTAACACTCCTACTCCCCCACGTTCGCCTACTCACCCAAGCTCTCCTACTCCCCCAAGATCTCCTACTCCCCCAAGCTCTCCTAATCCCCCAAACTCTCCTACCCCGCCAAGCTCTCCTACTCCCCCAAGTTCTCCTCCTCCCCCAAGCTCTCCAACTCCCCCAAGCTCTCGTACTCCCCAAAGCTCTCGTACTCCCCCAAGCTCTCCTACTCCCCCAAGATCTCGTAATCCCCCAAGCTCTCCCCCTCCCCCAAGCTCTCCACCTCCGGTATGATTTCCTAATCACCCTAACGCTCCTACTCCCCCAAGCTCTCCTACTTCCCCAAGCTCTCCTACTCCGGTAAGCTCTCCTATTCCGGTAAGCTCGCCTAATCCCCGAAGCTCTCCTACTCTTCCAAGCTCTCCGACACCGGTAAACTCTCCTGCTCCGGTAAGCTCTCCTACTCCGCCAAGCTCTCCTACTCCGCCAAGCTCTCCTCCTCCCCCAAGTTCTCCGACTCCCACAAGCTCTCCTACTCCCCCAAGCTCTCCTCCCCCGCCAAGCTCTCCTACTCCCCCAATTTCTCCTACTCCCCCAAGCTCTCCTACTCCCCCAAGCTCTCCTACTTCCCCAAGCTCTCCTACTCCCCCAAGCTCTCCTACTCCCCCAAGCTCTCCTCCTCCGGTATGCTCTCCTCCTCTCCCAAGCTCTCCTACTCCCCCAAGCTCTCCTACTCCCCCAAGCTCTCCTACTCCCCCAAGCTCTCCTACTCACCCAAGCTCTCCTACTCCCCCAAGCTCTCCTACACCCCCAAGCTCTCCTACTCCCCCAAGTTCTCCTACTCCCCCAAGCTCTCCGACTCCCCCAAGCTCTCCTACTGCGGTAAGCTCTCCTACTCCGGTAAGCTCGCCTAATACCCGAAGCTCTACTACTCTTCCAAGCTCTCCGACACCGGTAAACTCTCCTACTCCGGTAAGCTCTCCTACTCCGCCAAACTCTCCTACTCCGCCAAGCTCTCCTACTCCCCCAATCTCTCCTACTCCCCTAAGCTCTCCTACTCCCCCAAGCTCTCCTACTCCCCCAAGCTCTCCTACTCCCCCAAGCTCTCCTACTCCCCCAAGCTCTCCAACTCCCCCAAGCTCTCCTACTCCACCAAGCTCTCCAACTCCGGTAAGCTCTCCTACTCCGGTAAGCTCGCCTAATCCCCAAAGCTCCACTACTCTTCCAAGCTCTCCGACACCGGTAAACTCTCCTACTCCGGTAAGCTCTCCTACTCCGCCAAAGTCTCCTACTCCGCCAAGCTCTCCTACTTCCCCAATCTCTCCTACTCCCCCAAGCTCTCCTACTCCCCCAAGCTCTCCTACTCCCCCAAGCTCTCCTACTCCCCGAAGCTCTCCGACTCCCCCAAGCTCTCCTACTCCCCCAAGCTCTCCTACTTCCCCAAGCTCTCTTACTACACCAATCTCTCCTACCCCGCCAAGCTCTCCTACTCACCCAAGTTCTCCTACTCCCCCAAGCTCTCGTACTCCCCCAAGCTGTCGTACTCCTCCATGCTCTCGTAATGCCCCAAGCTCTCCTCCTCCGGGACGCTCTCCTCCTCCGGTATGATCTCCTACTCCCCCAAGCGCTCCTGCTCCCCCAAGCTCTCCTACTCCCCCAAGCTCTCCTACTTGCCCAAGCTCTCCTACTCCACCAGGCTCTCCTACCCCGCCAAGCTCACCTACTCCCCCAAGTTCTCCTACTCCCCCAAGCTCTCCTACTCCCCCAAGCTCTCATAATCCCCCAAGCACTCCTCCTCCCCCAAGCTCTCATCCTCCCCCAAGCTCTCCTACCCCGCCAAGCTCTCCTACTCCCCCAAGTTCTCCTACTCCCCCAAGCTCTCCAACTCCCCCAAGCTCTCCTACTCCCCCAATCTCCCATACTCCCCCAAGCTCTCCTACACCCCCAAGCTCTCGTACACCCCCACGCTCTCGTACTCCCCCAAGCTCTCGTACTCACCCAAGATCTCGTAATCCCCCAAGCTCTCCTCCTCCCCCATGCTCTCGTCCTCCCCCAAGCTCTCCTCCTCCGGTATGATTTCCTAATCATCCTAACGCTCCTACTCCCCCAAGCTCTCCTACTCCCCCAAGCTCTCCTACTCCCCCAAGCTCTCCTACGCCGCCAAGCTCTCCTACTCCCCCAAGCTCTCCTACTCCCCCAAGCTCTCCTACTCCCCCAAGCTCTCCTACTCCCCCAAGCTCTCCTACTCCCCCAAGCTCTCCTACTACCCCAAGCTCTCCTACTCCCCCAAGCTCTCCTACTCCCCCAAGCTCTCCTGCTCCCACAAGCTCTCCTACTCCCCCAAGCTCTCCTACTCCCCCATGCTCTCCTACTCCCCCAAGCTCTCCTACTCCCCCAAGCTCTCCTACTTCCCCAAGCTCTCCTACTCCCCCAAGCTCTCCTTCCCCGCCAAGCTCTCCTACACCCCCAAGTTCTCCTACTCCCCCAAGCTCTCCTACTCCAACAAGCTCTCGTAATGCCCCAAGCTCTCGTCATCCCCCAAGCTTTCCTCCTCCCCCAAGCTCTCATCCTCCCCCAAGCTCTCCTCCTCCGGTAAGCTCTCTCCTCTGGTATGATCTCCTAATCACCCTAACACTCCTACTCCCCCACGTTCGCCTACTCACCCAAGCTCTCCTACTCCCCCAAGATCTCCTACTCCCCCAAGCTCTCCTAATCCCCCAAACTCTCCTACTCCCCCAAGCTCTCCTACTTCCCCAAGCTCTCCTACTCCGGTAAGCTCTCCTATTCCGATAAGCTCGCCTAATCCCCGAAGCTCTCCTACTCTTCCAAGCTCTCCGACACCGGTAAACTCTCCTACTCCGGTAAGCTCTCCTACTCCGCCAAGCTCTCCTACTCCGCCAAGCTCTCCTCCTCCCCCAAGTTCTCCGACTCCCACAAGCTCTCCTACTCCCCCAAGCTCTCCTCCCCCGCCAAGCTCTCCTGCTCCCCCAAGTTCTCCTACTCCCCCAAGCTCTCCTACTGCCCCAAGCTCTCCTACTCCGGTAAGCTCTCCTACTCCACTAAGCTCGCGTAATCTCCGAAGCTCGACTACTCTTCCAAGCTCTCCGACACCGGTAAACTCTCCTACTCCGGTAAGCTGTCCTACTCCCCCAAGCTCTCCTACTCACCCAAGCTCTCCTACTCCCCCAAGCTCTCCTACTCCCCCAAGCTCTCCTACTCCCCCAAGCTCTCCTCCTCCGGTATGATCTCCTACTTCCCCAAGCTCTCCTACTCACCCAAGCTCTCCTGCTCCCCCAAGCTCTCCTATTCGCCCAAGCTCTCCTACTCCCCCAAGCTCTCCTACTCCCCCAAGCTCTCCTACTCCCCCAAGCTCTCCTACTCCCCCAAGCTCTCCTACTTCCCCAAGCTCTCCTACTCCCCCAAGCTCTCCTACTCCCCCAAGCTCTCCTCCTCCGGTATGCTCTCCTCCTCTCCCAAGCTCTCCTACTCCCCCAAGCTCTCCTACTCCCCCAGGCTCTCCTACTCCCCCAAGCTCTCCTACTCACCCAATCTCTCCTACTCCCCCAAGCTCTCCTACTCCCCCAAGCTCTCCTACTCCCCCAAGTTCTCCTACTCCCCCAAGCTCTCCGACTCCCCCAAGCTCTCCTACTGCGGTAAGCTCTGCTACTCCGGTAAGCTCGCCTAATCCCCGAAGCTCTACTACTCTTCCAAGCTCTCCGACACCGGTAAACTCTCCTACTCCGGTAAGCTCTCCTACTCCGCCAAACTCTCGTACTCCGCCAAGCTCTCCTACTCCCCCAATCTTTCCTACTCCCCTAAGCTCTCCTACTCCCCCAAGCTCTCGTACTCCCCCAAGGTGTCGTACTCCCCCATGCTCTCGTAATCCCCCAAGCTCTCTCCCTCCGGTAAGCTCTCCGCCTCCGGTATGATCTGCTACTCCCCCAAGCTCTCCTACCCATCCAAGCTCTCCTGCTCCCCCAAGCTCTCCTACTCCCCCAAGCTCTCCTACCCCCCCAAGCTTTCATACCCCGCCAAGCTCTCCTACTTCCCCAAGCTCTCCTACTCCCCCAAGCTCTCCTACTACCCCAAGTTCTCCTAATCCCCCAAGCTCTCCTACTCCCCCAAGCTCTCCTACTCCCCCAAGCTCTCCTACTCCCCCACGCTCTCCTACTCCCCCAAGCTCTCCTGCTCCCACAAGCTCTCCTACTCCCCCAAGCTCTCCTACTCCCCCATGCTCTCCTACTCCCCCAAGCTCTCCTACTCCCCCAAGCTCTCCTACTTCCCCAAGCTCTCCTACTCCCCCAAGCTCTCCTTCCCCGCCAAGCTCTCCTACACCCCCAAGTTCTCCTACTCCCCCAAGCTCTCCTACTCCAACAAGCTCTCGTAATGCCCCAAGCTCTCGTCATCCCCCAAGCTTTCCTCCACCCCCAAGCTCTCATCCTCCCCCAAGCTCTCCTCCTCCGGTAAGCTCCCTCCTCTGGTATGATCTCCTAATCACCCTAACACTCCTACTCCCCCACGTTCGCCTACTCACCCAAGCTCTCCTACTCCCCCAAGATCTCCTACTCCCCCAAGCTCTCCTAATCCCCCAAACTCTCCTACCCCGCCAAGCTCTCCTACTCCCCCAAGTTCTCCTCCTCCCCCAAGCTCTCCAACTCCCCCAAGCTCTCGTACTCCCCAAAGCTCTCGTACTCCCCCAAGCTCTCCTACTCCCCCAAGATCTCGTAATCCCCCAAGCTCTCCTCCTCCCCCAAGCTCTCCTCCTCCGGTATGATTTCCTAATCACCCTAACGCTCCTACTCCCCCAAGCTCTCCTACTTCCCCAAGCTCTCCTGCTCCGGTAAGCTCTCCTATTCCGATAAGCTCGCCTAATCCCCGAAGCTCTCCTACTCTTCCAAGCTCTCCGACACCGGTAAACTCTCCTACACCGGTAAGCTCTCCTACTCCGCCAAGCTCTCCTACTCCGCCAAGCTCTCCTCCTCCCCCAAGTTCTCCGACTCCCACAAGCTCTCCTACTCCCCCAAGCTCTCCTCCCCCGCCAAGCTCTCCTAGTCCCCCAAGTTCTCCTACTCCCCCAAGCTCTCCTACTGCCCCAAGCTCTCCTACTCCGGTAAGCTCTCCTACTCCACTAAGCTCGCGTAATCCCCGAAGCTCGACTACTCTTCCAAGCTCTCCGACACCGGTAAACTCTCCTACTCCGGTAAGCTCTCCTACTCCCCCAAGCTCTCCTACTCACCCAAGCTCTCCTACTCCCCCAAGCTCTCCTACTCCCCCAAGCTCTCCTACTCCCCCAAGCTCTCCTCCTCCGGTATGATCTCCTACTTCCCCAAGCTCTCCTACTCACCCAAGCTCTCCTGCTCCCCCAAGCTCTCCTACTCGCCCAAGCTCTCCTGCTCCCCCAAGCTCTCCTACTCCCCCAAGCTCTCCTACTCCCCCAAGCTCTCCTACTCCCCCAAGCTCTCCTACTCCCCCAAGCTCTCCTACTCCCCCAAGCTCTCATACTTCCCCAAGCTCTCCTACTCCCCCAAGCTCTCCTACTCCCCCAAGCTCTCCTCCTCCGGTATGCTCTCCTCCTCTCCCAAGCTCTCCTACTCCCCCAAGCTCTCCTACTCCCCCAAGCTCTCCTACTCCCCCAAGCTCTCCTACTCACCCAAGCTCTCCTACTCCCCCAAGCTCTCCTACTCCCCCAAGCTCTCCTACTCCCCCAAGTTCTCCTACTCCCCCAAGCTCTCCGACTCCCCCAAGCTCTCCTACTGCGGTAAGCTCTCCTACTCCGGTAAGCTCGCCTAATCCCCGAAGCTCTACTACTCTTCCAAGCTCTCCGACACCGGTAAACTCTCCTACTCCGGTAAGCTCTCCTACTCCGCCAAACTCTCCTACTCCGCCAAGCTCTCCTACTCCCCCAATCTCTCCTACTCCCCTAAGCTCTCCTACTCCCCCAAGCTCTCCTACTCCCCCAAGCTCTCCTACTCCCCCAAGCTCTCCTACTCCCCCAAGCTCTCCAACTCCCCCAAGCTCTCCTACTCCCCCAAGCTCTCCTACTCCGGTAAGCTCTCCTACTCCGGTAAGCTCGCCTCATCCCCAAAGCTCCACTACTCTTCCAAGCTCTCCGACACCGGTAAACTCTCCTACTCCGGTAAGCTCTCCTACTCCGCCAAAGTCTCCTACTCCGCCAAGCTCTCCTAATTCCCCAATCTCTCCTACTCCCCCAAGCTCTCCTACTCCCCCAAGCTCTCCTACTCCCCCAAGCTCTCCTACTCCGCCAAGCTCTCCTACTCCCCCAAGCTCTCCTACTCCCCAAATCTCTACTACTCCGGTAAGCTATCCTACTCCGGTAAGCTCTCCTACTCTACCAAGCTCTCCTACTCCCCCAAGCTCTCCTACTCCCCCAAGCTCTCCTACTCCGCCAAGCTCTCCTACTCCCCCAAGCTCTCCTACTCCCCCAAGCTCTCCTACTCCCCCAAGTTCTCCTACTCCCCCAAGCTCTCCGACTCCCCCAAGCTCTCCTACTGCGGTAAGCTCTCCTACTCCGGTAAGCTCGCCTAATCCCCGAAGCTCTACTACTCTTCCAAGCTCTCCGACACCGGTAAACTCTCCTACTCCGGTAAGCTCTCCTACTCCGCCAAACTCTCCTACTCCGCCAAGCTATCCTACTCCCCCAATCTCTCCTACTCCCCTAAGCTCTCCTACTCCCCCAAGCTCTCCTACTCCCCCAAGCTCTCCTACTCCCCCAAGCTCTCCTACTCCCCCAAGCTCTCCTACTCCGGTAAGCTCTCCTACTCCGGTAAGCTCGCCTAATCCCCAAAGCTCCACTACTCTTCCAAGCTCTCCGACACCGGTAAACTCTCCTACTCCGGTAAGCTCTCCTACTCCGCCAAAGTCTCCTACTCCGCCAAGCTCTCCTACTTCCCCAATCTCTCCTACTCCCCCAAGCTCTCCTACTCCCCCAAGCTCTCCTACTCCCCCAAGCTCTCCTACTCCGCCAAGCTCTCCTACTTCGCCAAGCTCTCCTACTCCCCCAATCTCTCATACTACCCCAAGCTCTCCTACTCCCCCAAGCTCTCCTACTCCCCCAAGCTGTCCTACACCCCAAATCTCTACTACTCCGGTAAGCTATCCTACTCCGGTAAGCTCTCCTACTCTACCAAGCTCTCCTACTCCCCCAAGCTCTCCTACTCCCCCAAGCTCTCCTACACCCCAAGCTCTCCTACTCCCCCAAGCTCTCCTACTCACCCAAGCTCTCCTACTCCCCCAAGCTCCTGCTCCCCAAAGCTCTGCTACTCCCCCAAGCTCTACTACTCCCCCAGTCTCTCCTACTCCGGTAAGCTCGCCTAATCCCCGAAGCTCTCCTACTCTTCCAAGCTCTCCGACACCGGTAAACTCTCCTACTCCGGTAAAATCTCCTACTCCGCCAAGCTCTCATACTCCACCAAGCTCTCCAACTCCTCCAATCTCTCCTACTCCCCCAAGCTCTCCTACTCCCCCAAGCTCTCCTACTCCCCTAAGCTCTCCTACTCCCCTAAGCTCTACTACACCGGTAAGCTATCCTACTCCGGTAAGCTCTCCTACTCTACCAAGCTCTCCTACTCCCTCAAGCTCTCCTACTCCCCCAAGCTCTCCTACTCCCCCAAGCTCTCCTACTCACCCAAGCTCTCCTACTCCCCCAAGCTCTCCTACTCCCCCAACCTCTCCAGCTCCCCCAAGCTCTCCTTCTCCCCCAAGCTCTCCTACTCCGGTAAGCTCTCCTACTCTGGTAAGCTCGCCTCATCCCCGAAGCTCTCCTACTCTTCCAAGCTCTCCGACACCGGTAAACTCTCCTACTCCGATAAGCTCTCCTACTCCGCCAAGCTCTCCTACTCCGCCAAGCTCTCCTACTCCCCCAATCTCTCCTGCTCCCCCAAGCTCTCCTACTCCCCCAAGCTCTCCTACACCCCCAAGCTCTCCTACTCCCCCAAGCTCTCATACTCCCCCAAGCTCTCCTACTCCCCCAAGCTCTACTACTCCGGTAAGCTATCCGACTCCGGTAAGCTCTCCTACTCTCCCAAGCTCTCCTGCACCCCCAAGCTCTCCTACTGCCCCAAGCTCTCGTACTCCCCCAAGCACTCGCACTCCCCCAAGCTCTCGTACTCCCCAAGCTCTCGTAATCCCCCAAGCTCTCCTCCTCCCCCAAGCTCTCCTCCTCCTTCAAGCTCTCCTCCTCCGGTAAGCCGTCCTCCTCCGGTATGATCACCTAATCACCCTAACACTCCTACACCCCCAAGCTCTCCTACTCCCCCAAGCTCTCCTACTCCCCCAAGCTCTCCTACCCCGCCAAGCTCTCCGACTCTCCCAAGCTCTCCTACTCCCCCATGCTCTGCTACTCCCCCAAGCTCTCATACTCCCACAAGCTCTCTTACTCCCCAAGCTCTCGTACTCCCCCAAGGTGTCGTACTCCCCCATGCTCTCGTAATCCCCCAAGCTCTCCCCGTCCGGTAAGCTCTCCGCCTCCGGTATGATCTCCTACTCCCCCAAGCTCTCCTACTCACCCAAGCTCTCCTGCTCCCCCAAGCTCTCCTACTCCCCCAAGCTCTCCTACTCCCCAAGCTTTCCTACCCCGCCAAGCTCTCCTACTTCCCCAAGCTCTCCTACTCCCCCAAGCTCTCCTACTACCCCAAGCTCTCCTACTCCCCCAAGCTCTCCTACTCCCCCAAGCTCTCCTACTCCCCCAAGCTCTCCTACTCCCCCAAGCTCTCCTACTCCCCCAAGCTCTCCTACTCCCCCAAGCTCTCCTACTCACCCAAGCTCTCCTACTCCCCCAAGCTCTCCTACTCCCCCAACCTCTCCAGCTCCCCCAAGCTCTCCTTCTCCCCCAAGCTCTCCTACTCCGGTAAGCTCTCCTACTCTGGTAAGCTCGCCTCATCCCCGAAGCTCTCCTACTCTTCCAAGCTCTCCGACACCGGTAAACTCTCCTACTCCGGTAAGCTCTCCTACTCCGCCACGCTCTCCTACTCCGCTAAGCTCTCCTACTCCCCCAATCTCTCATACTACCCCAAGCTCTCCTACTCCCCCAAGCTCTCCTACACCCCCAAGCTCTCCTACTCCCCCAAGCTCTCATACTCCCCCAAGCTCTCCTACTCCCCCAAGCTCTACTACTCCGGTAAGCTATCCGACTCCGGTAAGCTCTCCTACTCTCCCAAGCTCTCCTGCACCCCCAAGCTCTCCTACTGCCCCAAGCTCTCGTACTCCCCCAAGCACTCGCACTCCCCCAAGCTCTCGTACTCCCCAAGCTCTCGTAATCCCCCAAGCTCTCCTCCTCCCCCAAGCTCTCCTCCTCCTTCAAGCTCTCCTCCTCCTGTAAGCCCTCCTCCTCCGGTATGATCACCTAATCACTCTAACACTCCTATACCCCCAAGCTCTCCTACTCCCCCAAGCTCTCCTACTCCCCCAAGCTCTCCTACCCCGCCAAGCTCTCCGACTCCCCCTAGCTCTCCTACTCCCCCAAGCTCTGCTACTCCCCCAAGCTCTCATACTCCCACAAGCTCTCTTACTCCCCAAGCTCTCGTACACCCCCAAGGTGTCGTACTCCCCCATGCTCTCGTAATCCCCCAAGCTCTCCCCCTCCGGTAAGCTCTCCGCCTCCGGTATGATCTCCTACTGCCCCAAGCTCTCCTACTCACCCAAGCTCTCCTGCTCCCCCAAGCTCTCCTACTCCCCCAAGCTCTCCTACTCCCCCAAGCTTTCCTAGCCCGCCAAGCTCTCCTACTTCCCCAAGCTCTCCTACTCCCCCAAGCTCTCCTACTACCCCAAGCTCTCCTACTCCCCCAAGCTCTCCTACTCCCCCAAGCTCTCCTACTCCCACAAGCTCTCCTACTCCCCCAAGCTCTCCTACTCCCCCAAGCTCTCCTACTCCCCCAAGCTCTCCTACTCCAACAAGCTCTCGTAATGCCCCAAGCTCTCGTCTTCCCCCAAGCTTTCCTCCTCCCCCAAGCTCTCATCCTCCCCCAAGCTCTCCTCCTCCGGTAAGCTCTCTCCTCTGGTATGATCTCCTAATCACCCTAACACTCCTACTCCCCCACGTTCGCCTACTCACCCAAGCTCTCCTACTCCCCCAAGATCTCCTACTCCCCCAAGCTCTCCTAATCCCCCAAACTCTCCTACCCCGCCAAGCTCTCCTACTCCCCCAAGTTCTCCTCCTCCCCCAAGCTCTCCAACTCCCCCAAGCTCTCGTACTCCCCAAAGCTCTCGTACTCCCCCAAGCTCTCCTACTCCCCCAAGATCTCGTAATCCCCCAAGCTCTCCCCCTCCCCCAAGCTCTCCACCTCCGGTATGATTTCCTAATCACCCTAACGCTCCTACTCCCCCAAGCTCTCCTACTTCCCCAAGCTCTCCTACTCCGGTAAGCTCTCCTATTCCGGTAAGCTCGCCTAATCCCCGAAGCTCTCCTACTCTTCCAAGCTCTCCGACACCGGTAAACTCTCCTGCTCCGGTAAGCTCTCCTACTCCGCCAAGCTCTCCTACTCCGCCAAGCTCTCCTCCTCCCCCAAGTTCTCCGACTCCCACAAGCTCTCCTACTCCCCCAAGCTCTCCTCCCCCGCCAAGCTCTCCTACTCCCCCAATTTCTCCTACTCCCCCAAGCTCTCCTACTCCCCCAAGCTCTCCTACTTCCCCAAGCTCTCCTACTCCCCCAAGCTCTCCTACTCCCCCAAGCTCTCCTCCTCCGGTATGCTCTCCTCCTCTCCCAAGCTCTCCTACTCCCCCAAGCTCTCCTACTCCCCCAAGCTCTCCTACTCCCCCAAGCTCTCCTACTCACCCAAGCTCTCCTACTCCCCCAAGCTCTCCTACACCCCCAAGCTCTCCTACTCCCCCAAGTTCTCCTACTCCCCCAAGCTCTCCGACTCCCCCAAGCTCTCCTACTGCGGTAAGCTCTCCTACTCCGGTAAGCTCGCCTAATACCCGAAGCTCTACTACTCTTCCAAGCTCTCCGACACCGGTAAACTCTCCTACTCCGGTAAGCTCTCCTACTCCGCCAAACTCTCCTACTCCGCCAAGCTCTCCTACTCCCCCAATCTCTCCTACTCCCCTAAGCTCTCCTACTCCCCCAAGCTCTCCTACTCCCCCAAGCTCTCCTACTCCCCCAAGCTCTCCTACTCCCCCAAGCTCTCCAACTCCCCCAAGCTCTCCTACTCCACCAAGCTCTCCAACACCGGTAAGCTCTCCTACTCCGGTAAGCTCGCCTAATCCCCAAAGCTCCACTACTCTTCCAAGCTCTCCGACACCGGTAAACTCTCCTACTCCGGTAAGCTCTCCTACTCCGCCAAAGTCTCCTACTCCGCCAAGCTCTCCTACTTCCCCAATCTCTCCTACTCCCCCAAGCTCTCCTACTCCCCCAAGCTCTCCTACTCCCCCAAGCTCTCCTACTCCCCGAAGCTCTCCGACTCCCCCAAGCTCTCCTACTCCCCCAAGCTCTCCTACTTCCCCAAGCTCTCCTACTACACCAATCTCTCCTACCCCGCCAAGCTCTCCTACTCACCCAAGTTCTCCTACTCCCCCAAGCTCTCGTACTCCCCCAAGCTGTCGTACTCCTCCATGCTCTCGTAATGCCCCAAGCTCTCCTCCTCCGGGACGCTCTCCTCCTCCGGTATGATCTCCTACTCCCCCAAGCGCTCCTGCTCCCCCAAGCTCTCCTACTCCCCCAAGCTCTCCTACTTGCCCAAGCTCTCCTACTCCACCAGGCTCTCCTACCCCGCCAAGCTCACCTACTCCCCCAAGTTCTCCTACTCCCCCAAGCTCTCCTACTCCCCCAAGCTCTCATAATCCCCCAAGCACTCCTCCTCCCCCAAGCTCTCATCCTCCCCCAAGCTCTCCTACCCCGCCAAGCTCTCCTACTCCCCCAAGTTCTCCTACTCCCCCAAGCTCTCCAACTCCCCCAAGCTCTCCTACTCCCCCAATCTCCCATACTCCCCCAAGCTCTCCTACACCCCCAAGCTCTCGTACACCCCCACGCTCTCGTACTCCCCCAAGCTCTCGTACTCACCCAAGATCTCGTAATCCCCCAAGCTCTCCTCCTCCCCCATGCTCTCGTCCTCCCCCAAGCTCTCCTCCGCCGGTATGATTTCCTAATCATCCTAACGCTCCTACTCCCCCAAGCTCTCCTACTCCCCCAAGCTCTCCTACTCCCCCAAGCTCTCCTACGCCGCCAAGCTCTCCTACTCCTCCAAGCTCTCCTACTCCCCCAAGCTCTCCAACTCCCCCAAGCTCTCCTACTCCCCCAAGCTCTCCTACTCCCCCAAGCTCTCCTACTCCCCCAAGCTCTCCTACTCACCCAAGCTCACCTGCTCCCCCAAGCTCTCCTACTCCCCCAAGCTCTCCTACTCCCCCAAGCTCTCCTACTCCCCCAAGCTCTCCTACTCCCCCAAGCTTTCCTACCCCGCCAAGCTCTCCTACTCCCCCAAGCTCTCCTTCTCCCCCAAGCTCTCCTACTCCCCCAAGCTCTCCTACTCCCCCAAGCTCTCCGACTCCCCCAAGCTCTCCTACTCCCTCAAGCTCTCCTACTCCCACAAGCTCTCCTACTCCCCCAAGCTCTCCTACTCTCCCAAGCTCTCCTACTCCCCCAAGCTCTCCGACTCCCCCAAGCTCTCCTACTCCCCCAAGCTCTCCTACTCCCCAAGCTCTCCTACTTCCCCAAGCTCTCCTACTCCCCCAAGCTCTCCTACTCCCCCAAGCTCTCCTACTCCCCCAAGCTCTCCTACTCACTCAAGCTCTCCTACTCCCCGAAGCTCTCCTACTCCCCCAAGCTCTCCTACTCCCCCAAGCTCTCCTACTCCCCCAAGCTCTCCTACTTCCCCAAGCTCTCCTACTACACCAATCTCTCCTACCCCGCCAAGCTCTCCTACTCCCCCAAGTTCTCCTACTCCCCCAAGCTCTCGTACTCCCCCAAGCTGTCGTACTCCCCCATGTTCTCGTAATCCCCCAAGCTCTCCTCCTCCGGTAAGCTAACCTCCTTCGGTATGATCTCCTACTCCCCCAAGCTCTCCTACTCACCAAAGCTCTCCTGCTCCCCCAAGCTTTCCTACCCCGCCAAGCTCTCCTACTCCCCCAAGCTCTCCTACTCCCCCAAGCTCTCCTACTCCCCCAAGCTCTCCTACTCCCCCAAGCTCTCCTACTCCCCCAAGCTCTCCAACTCCCCCAAGCTCTCCTACTCCCCCAAGCTCTCCTACTCCGAGAAGCTCTCCTACTCCGGTAAACTCGCCTAATCCCCAAAGCTCTACTACTCTTCCAAGCTCTCCGACACCGGTAAACTCTCCTACTCCGGTAAGCTCTCCTACTCCGCCAAACTCTCCTACTCCGCCAAGCTCTCCTACTCCCCCAATCTCTCCTACTCCCCAAAGCTCTCCAACTCCCCCAAGCTCTCCTACTCACTCAAGCTCTCCTGCTCCCCAAAGCTCTCCTACTCCCCCAAGCTCTCCTACTTCCCCAAGCACTCCTACTCCACCAGGCTCTCCTACCTCGCCAAGCTCACCTACTCCCCCAAGTTCTCCTACTCCCCCAAGCTCTCCTACTCACCCAAGATCTCGTAATCCCCCAAGCTCTCCTCCTCCCCCAAGCTCTCGTCCTCCCCCAAGCTCTCCTCCTCCGGTATGATTTCCTAATCATCCTAACGCTCCTACTCCCCCAAGCTCTCCTACTCCCCCAAGCTCTCCTACTCCCCCAAGCTCTCCTACGCCGCCAAGCTCTCCTACTCCCCCAAGCTCTCCTACTCCCCCAAGCTCTCCAACTCCCCCAAGCTCTCCTACTCCCCCAAGCTCTCCTACTCCCCCAAGCTCTCCTACTCCCCCAAGCTCTCCTACTCACCCAAGCTCACCTGCTCCCCCAAGCTCTCCTACTCCCCCAAGCTCTCCTACTCCCCCAAGCTCTCCTACTCCCCCAAGCTCTCCTACTCCCCCAAGCTTTCCTACCATGCCAAGCTCACCTACTCCCCCAAGCTCTCCTTCTCCCCCAAGCTCTCCTACTCCCCCAAGCTCTCCTACTCCCCCAAGCTCTCCAACTCCCCCAAGCTCTCCTACTCCCCCAAGCTCTCCGACTCCCCCAAGCTCTCCTACTCCCCCAAGCTCTCCTACTCCCACAAGCTCTCCTACTCCCCCAAGCTCTCCTACTCTCCCAAGCTCTCCTACTCCCCCAAGCTCTCCGACTCCCCCAAGCTCTCCTACTCCCCCAAGCTCTCCTACTCCCCAAGCTCTCCTACTTCCCCAAGCTCTCCTACTCCCCCAAGCTCTCCTACTCCCCCAAGCTCTCCTACTCCCCCAAGCTCTCCTACTCACTCAAGCTCTCCTACTCCCCGAAGCTCTCCTACTCCCCCAAGCTCTCCTACTCCCCCAAGCTCTCCTACTCCCCCAAGCTCTCCTACTTCCCCAAGCTCTCCTACTACACCAATCTCTCCTACCCCGCCAAGCTCTCCTACTCCCCCAAGTTCTCCTACTCCCCCAAGCTCTCGTACTCCCCCAAGCTGTCGTACTCCCCCATGCTCTCGTAATCCCTCAAGCTCTCCTCCTCCGGTAAGCTAACCTCCTCCGGTATGATCTCCTAATCCCCCAAGCTCTCCTACTCACCAAAGCTCTCCTGCTCCCCCAAGCTTTCCTACCCCGCCAAGCTCTCCTACTCCCCCAAGCTCTCCTACTCCCCCAAGCTCTCCTACTCACCCAAGCTCTCCTACTCCCCCAAGCTCTCCTACTCCCCCAAGCTCTCCAACTCCCCCAAGCTCTCCTACTCCCCCAAGCTCTCCTACTCCGATAAGCTCTCCTACTCCGGTAAACTCGCCTAATCCCCAAAGCTCTACTACTCTTCCAAGCTCTCCGACACCGGTAAACTCTCCTACTCCGGTAAGCTCTCCTACTCCGCCAAACTCTCCTACTCCGCCAAGCTCTCCTACTCCCCCAATCTCTCCTACTCCCCCAAGCTCTCCTACTCCCCCAAGCTCTCCTACTCCCCCAAGCTCTCCTACTCCCCCAAGCTCTCCTACTCCCCCAAGCTCTCCTACTTCCCCAAGCTCTCCTACTACATCAATCTCTCCTACCCCGCCAAGCTCTCCTACTCACCCAAGTTCTCCTACTCCCCCAAGCTCTCGTACTCCCCCAAGCTGTCGTACTCCTCCATGCTCTCGTAATCCACCAAGCTCTCCTCCTCCGTTAAGCTCTCCTCCTCCGCTATGATCTCCTACTCCCCCAAGCTCTCCTACTCACTCAAGCTCTCCTGCTCCCCAAAGCTCTCCTACTCCCGCAAGCTCTCCTACTTCCCCAAGCTCTCCTACTCCACCAGGCTCTCCTACCCCGCCAAGCTCACCTACTCCCCCAAGTTCTCCTACTCCCCCAAGCTCTCCTACTCCCCCAAGCTCTCGTAATCCCCCAAGCACTCCTCCTCCCCCAAGCTCTCATCCTCCCCCAAGCTCTCCTCCTCCGGTAAGCTCTCCTCCTCTGGTATGATCTCCTAATCACCTTAAAACTCCTACTCCCACAAGCTCTCCTACTCACCCAAGCTCTCCTGCTCCCCCAAGATCTCCTACTCCCCCAAGCTCTCCTACTCCCCCAAGCCCTCCTACCCCGCCAAGCTCTCCTACTCCCCCAAGTTCTCCTACTCCCCCAAGCTCTCCAACTCCCCCAAGCTCTCCTACTCCCACAATCTCCCATACTCCCCCAAGCTCTCCTACTCCCCCAAGCTCTCGTACACCCCCACGCTCTCGTACTCCCCCAAGCTCTCGTACTCACCCAAGATCTCGTAATCCCCCAAGCTCTCCTCCTCCCCCAAGCTCTCCTCCTCCCCCAAGCTCTCCTCCTCCGGTATGATTTCCTAATCATCCTAACGCTCCTACTCCCCCAAGCTCTCCTACTCCCCCAAGCTCTCCTACTCCCCCAAGCTCTCCTACGCCGCCAAGCTCTCCTACTCCCCCAAGCTCTCCTACTCCCCCAAGCTCTCCAACTCCCCCAAGCTCTCCTACTCCCCCAAGCTCTCCTACTCCCCCAAGCTCTCCTACTCCCCCAAGCTCTCCTACTCACCCAAGCTCACCTGCTCCCCCAAGCTCTCCTACTCCCCCAAGCTCTCCTACTCCCCCAAGCTCTCCTACTCCCCCAAGCTCTCCTACTCCCCCAAGCTTTCCTACCCCGCCAAGCTCTCCTACTCCCCCAAGCTCTCCTTCTCCCCCAAGCTCTCCTACTCCCCCAAGCTCTCCTACTCCCCCAAGCTCTCCAACTCCCCCAAGCTCTCCTACTCCCCCAAGCTCTCCGACTCCCCCAAGCTCTCCTACTCCCTCAAGCTCTCCTACTCCCACAAGCTCTCCTACTCCCCCAAGCTCTCCTACTCTCCCAAGCTCTCCTACTCCCCCAAGCTCTCCGACTCCCCCAAGCTCTCCTACTCCCCCAAGCTCTCCTACTCCCCAAGCTCTCCTACTTCCCCAAGCTCTCCTACTCCCCCAAGCTCTCCTACTCCCCCAAGCTCTCCTACTCCCCCAAGCTCTCCTACTCACTCAAGCTCTCCTACTCCCCGAAGCTCTCCTACTCCCCCAAGCTCTCCTACTCCCCCAAGCTCTCCTACTCCCCCAAGCTCTCCTACTTCCCCAAGCTCTCCTACTACACCAATCTCTCCTACCCCGCCAAGCTCTCCTACTCCTCCAAGTTCTCCTACTCCCCCAAGCTCTCGTACTCCCCCAAGCTGTCGTACTCCCCCATGTTCTCGTAATCCCCCAAGCTCTCCTCCTCCGGTAAGCTAACCTCCTCCGGTATGATCTCCTACTCCCCCAAGCTCTCCTACTCACCAAAGCTCTCCTGCTCCCCCAAGCTTTCCTACCCCGCCAAGCTCTCCTACTCCCCCAAGCTCTCCTACTCCCCCAAGCTCTCCTACTCCCCCAAGCTCTCCTACTCCCCCAAGCTCTCCTACTCCCCCAAGCTCTCCAACTCCCCCAAGCTCTCCTACTCCCCCAAGCTCTCCTACTCCGAGAAGCTCTCCCACTCCGGTAAACTCGCCTAATCCCCAAAGCTCTACTACTCTTCCAAGCTCTCCGACACCGGTAAACTCTCCTACTCCGGTAAGCTCTCCTACTCCGCCAAACTCTCCTACTCCGCCAAGCTCTCCTACTCCCCCAATCTCTCCTACTCCCCAAAGCTCTCCAACTCCCCCAAGCTCTCCTACTCACTCAAGCTCTCCTGCTCCCCAAAGCTCTCCTACTCCCCCAAGCTCTCCTACTTCCCCAAGCTCTCCTACTCCACCAGGCTCTCCTACCTCGCCAAGCTCACCTACTCCCCCAAGTTCTCCTACTCCCCCAAGCTCTCCTACTCACCCAAGATCTCGTAATCCCCCAAGCTCTCCTCCTCCCCCAAGCTCTCGTCCTCCCCCAAGCTCTCCTCCTCCGGTATGATTTCCTAATCATCCTAACGCTCCTACTCCCCCAAGCTCTCCTACTCCCCCAAGCTCTCCTACTCCCCCAAGCTCTCCTACGCCGCCAAGCTCTCCTACTCCCCCAAGCTCTCCTACTCCCCCAAGCTCTCCAACTCCCCCAAGCTCTCCTACTCCCCCAAGCTCTCCTACTCCCCCAAGCTCTCCTACTCCCCCAAGCTCTCCTACTCACCCAAGCTCACCTGCTCCCCCAAGCTCTCCTACTCCCCCAAGCTCTCCTACTCCCCCAAGCTCTCCTACTCCCCCAAGCTCTCCTACTCCCCCAAGCTTTCCTACCATGCCAAGCTCACCTACTCCCCCAAGCTCTCCTTCTCCCCCAAGCTCTCCTACTCCCCCAAGCTCTCCTACTCCCCCAAGCTCTCCAACTCCCCCAAGCTCTCCTACTCCCCCAAGCTCTCCGACTCCCCCAAGCTCTCCTACTCCCCCAAGCTCTCCTACTCCCACAAGCTCTCCTACTCCCCCAAGCTCTCCTACTCTCCCAAGCTCTCCTACTCCCCCAAGCTCTCCGACTCCCCCAAGCTCTCCTACTCCCCCAAGCTCTCCTACTCCCCAAGCTCTCCTACTTCCCCAAGCTCTCCTACTCCCCCAAGCTCTCCTACTCCCCCAAGCTCTCCTACTCCCCCAAGCTCTCCTACTCACTCAAGCTCTCCTACTCCCCGAAGCTCTCCTACTCCCCCAAGCTCTCCTACTCCCCCAAGCTCTCCTACTCCCCCAAGCTCTCCTACTTCCCCAAGCTCTCCTACTACACCAATCTCTCCTACCCCGCCAAGCTCTCCTACTCCCCCAAGTTCTCCTACTCCCCCAAGCTCTCGTACTCCCCCAAGCTGTCGTACTCCCCCATGCTCTCGTAATCCCTCAAGCTCTCCTCCTCCGGTAAGCTAACCTCCTCCGGTATGATCTCCTAATCCCCCAAGCTCTCCTACTCACCAAAGCTCTCCTGCTCCCCCAAGCTTTCCTACCCCGCCAAGCTCTCCTACTCCCCCAAGCTCTCCTACTCCCCCAAGCTCTCCTACTCACCCAAGCTCTCCTACTCCCCCAAGCTCTCCTACTCCCCCAAGCTCTCCAACTCCCCCAAGCTCTCCTACTCCCCCAAGCTCTCCTACTCCGATAAGCTCTCCTACTCCGGTAAACTCGCCTAATCCCCAAAGCTCTACTACTCTTCCAAGCTCTCCGACACCGGTAAACTCTCCTACTCCGGTAAGCTCTCCTACTCCGCCAAACTCTCCTACTCCGCCAAGCTCTCCTACTCCCCCAATCTCTCCTACTCCCCCAAGCTCTCCTACTCCCCCAAGCTCTCCTACTCCCCCAAGCTCTCCTACTCCCCCAAGCTCTCCTACTCCCCCAAGTTCTCCTACTTCCCCAAGCTCTCCTACTACATCAATCTCTCCTACCCCGCCAAGCTCTCCTACTCACCCAAGTTCTCCTACTCCCCCAAGCTCTCGTACTCCCCCAAGCTGTCGTACTCCTCCATGCTCTCGTAATCCACCAAGCTCTCCTCCTCCGTTAAGCTCTCCTCCTCCGCTATGATCTCCTACTCCCCCAAGCTCTCCTACTCACTCAAGCTCTCCTGCTCCCCAAAGCTCTCCTACTCCCGCAAGCTCTCCTACTTCCCCAAGCTCTCCTACTCCACCAGGCTCTCCTACCCCGCCAAGCTCACCTACTCCCCCAAGTTCTCCTACTCCCCCAAGCTCTCCTACTCCCCCAAGCTCTCGTAATCCCCCAAGCACTCCTCCTCCCCCAAGCTCTCATCCTCCCCCAAGCTCTCCTACTCCCCCAAGCTCTCCTACTCCCCCAAGCTCTCCTACTCACTCAAGCTCTCCTACTCCCCGAAGCTCTCCTACTCCCCCAAGCTCTCCTACTCCCCCAAGCTCTCCTACTCCCCCAAGCTCTCCTACTTCCCCAAGCTCTCCTACTACACCAATCTCTCCTACCCCGCCAAGCTCTCCTACTCCCCCAAGTTCTCCTACTCCCCCAAGCTCTCGTACTCCCCCAAGCTGTCGTACTCCCCCATGTTCTCGTAATCCCCCAAGCTCTCCTCCTCCGGTAAGCTAACCTCCTCCGGTATGATCTCCTACTCCCCCAAGCTCTCCTACTCACCAAAGCTCTCCTGCTCCCCCAAGCTTTCCTACCCCGCCAAGCTCTCCTACTCCCCCAAGCTCTCCTACTCCCCCAAGCTCTCCTACTCCCCCAAGCTCTCCTACTCCCCCAAGCTCTCCTACTCCCCCAAGCTCTCCAACTCCCCCAAGCTCTCCTACTCCCCCAAGCTCTCCTACTCCGAGAAGCTCTCCTACTCCGGTAAACTCGCCTAATCCCCAAAGCTCTACTACTCTTCCAAGCTCTCCGACACCGGTAAACTCTCCTACTCCGGTAAGCTCTCCTACTCCGCCAAACTCTCCTACTCCGCCAAGCTCTCCTACTCCCCCAATCTCTCCTACTCCCCAAAGCTCTCCAACTCCCCCAAGCTCTCCTACTCACTCAAGCTCTCCTGCTCCCCAAAGCTCTCCTACTCCCCCAAGCTCTCCTACTTCCCCAAGCTCTCCTACTCCACCAGGCTCTCCTACCTCGCCAAGCTCACCTACTCCCCCAAGCTCTCCTCCTCCCCCAAGCTCTCGTCCTCCCCCAAGCTCTCCTCCTCCGGTATGATTTCCTAATCATCCTAACGCTCCTACTCCCCCAAGCTCTCCTACTCCCCCAAGCTCTCCTACTCCCCCAAGCTCTCCTACGCCGCCAAGCTCTCCTACTCCCCCAAGCTCTCCTACTCCCCCAAGCTCTCCAACTCCCCCAAGCTCTCCTACTCCCCCAAGCTCTCCTACTCCCCCAAGCTCTCCTACTCCCCCAAGCTCTCCTACTCACCCAAGCTCACCTGCTCCCCCAAGCTCTCCTACTCCCCCAAGCTCTCCTACTCCCCCAAGCTCTCCTACTCCCCCAAGCTCTCCTACTCCCCCAAGCTTTCCTACCATGCCAAGCTCACCTACTCCCCCAAGCTCTCCTTCTCCCCCAAGCTCTCCTACTCCCCCAAGCTCTCCTACTCCCCCAAGCTCTCCAACTCCCCCAAGCTCTCCTACTCCCCCAAGCTCTCCGACTCCCCCAAGCTCTCCTACTCCCCCAAGCTCTCCTACTCCCACAAGCTCTCCTACTCCCCCAAGCTCTCCTACTCTCCCAAGCTCTCCTACTCCCCCAAGCTCTCCGACTCCCCCAAGCTCTCCTACTCCCCCAAGCTCTCCTACTCCCCAAGCTCTCCTACTTCCCCAAGCTCTCCTACTCCCCCAAGCTCTCCTACTCCCCCAAGCTCTCCTACTCCCCCAAGCTCTCCTACTCACTCAAGCTCTCCTACTCCCCGAAGCTCTCCTACTCCCCCAAGCTCTCCTACTCCCCCAAGCTCTCCTACTCCCCCAAGCTCTCCTACTTCCCCAAGCTCTCCTACTACACCAATCTCTCCTACCCCGCCAAGCTCTCCTACTCCCCCAAGTTCTCCTACTCCCCCAAGCTCTCGTACTCCCCCAAGCTGTCGTACTCCCCCATGCTCTCGTAATCCCTCAAGCTCTCCTCCTCCGGTAAGCTAACCTCCTCCGGTATGATCTCCTAATCCCCCAAGCTCTCCTACTCACCAAAGCTCTCCTGCTCCCCCAAGCTTTCCTACCCCGCCAAGCTCTCCTACTCCCCCAAGCTCTCCTACTCCCCCAAGCTCTCCTACTCACCCAAGCACTCCTACTCCCCCAAGCTCTCCTACTCCCCCAAGCTCTCCAACTCCCCCAAGCTCTCCTACTCCCCCAAGCTCTCCTACTCCGATAAGCTCTCCTACTCCGGTAAACTCGCCTAATCCCCAAAGCTCTACTACTCTTCCAAGCTCTCCGACACCGGTAAACTCTCCTACTCCGGTAAGCTCTCCTACTCCGCCAAACTCTCCTACTCCGCCAAGCTCTCCTACTCCCCCAATCTCTCCTACTCCCCCAAGCTCTCCTACTCCCCCAAGCTCTCCTACTCCCCCAAGCTCTCCTACTCCCCCAAGCTCTCCTACTCCCCCAAGCTCTCCTACTTCCCCAAGCTCTCCTACTACATCAATCTCTCCTACCCCGCCAAGCTCTCCTACTCACCCAAGTTCTCCTACTCCCCCAAGCTCTCGTACTCCCCCAAGCTGTCGTACTCCTCCATGCTCTCGTAATCCACCAAGCTCTCCTCCTCCGTTAAGCTCTCCTCCTCCGCTATGATCTCCTACTCCCCCAAGCTCTCCTACTCACTCAAGCTCTCCTGCTCCCCAAAGCTCTCCTACTCCCGCAAGCTCTCCTACTTCCCCAAGCTCTCCTACTCCACCAGGCTCTCCTACCCCGCCAAGCTCACCTACTCCCCCAAGTTCTCCTACTCCCCCAAGCTCTCCTACTCCCCCAAGCTCTCGTAATCCCCCAAGCACTCCTCCTCCCCCAAGCTCTCATCCTCCCCCAAGCTCTCCTCCTCCGGTAAGCTCTCCTCCTCTGGTATGATCTCCTAATCACCTTAAAACTCCTACTCCCACAAGCTCTCCTACTCACCCAAGCTCTCCTGCTCCCCCAAGATCTCCTACTCCCCCAAGCTCTCCTACTCCCCCAAGCCCTCCTACCCCGCCAAGCTCTCCTACTCCCCCAAGTTCTCCTACTCCCCCAAGCTCTCCAACTCCCCCAAGCTCTCCTACTCCCACAATCTCCCATACTCCCCCAAGCTCTCCTACTCCCCCAAACTCTCGTACACCCCCACGCTCTCGTACTCCCCCAAGCTCTCGTACTCACCCAAGATCTCGTAATCCCCCAAGCTCTCCTCCTCCCCCAAGCTCTCCTCCTCCCCCAAGCTCTCCTCCTCCGGTATGATTTCCTAATCATCCTAACGCTCCTACTCCCCCAAGCTCTCCTACTCCCCCAAGCTCTCCTACTCCCCCAAGCTCTCCTACGCCGCCAAGCTCTCCTACTCCCCCAAGCTCTCCTACTCCCCCAAGCTCTCCAACTCCCCCAAGCTCTCCTACTCCCCCAAGCTCTCCTACTCCCCCAAGCTCTCCTACTCCCCCAAGCTCTCCTACTCACCCAAGCTCACCTGCTCCCCCAAGCTCTCCTACTCCCCCAAGCTCTCCTACTCCCCCAAGCTCTCCTACTCCCCCAAGCTCTCCTACTCCCCCAAGCTTTCCTACCCCGCCAAGCTCTCCTACTCCCCCAAGCTCTCCTTCTCCCCCAAGCTCTCCTACTCCCCCAAGCTCTCCTACTCCCCCAAGCTCTCCAACTCCCCCAAGCTCTCCTACTCCCCCAAGCTCTCCGACTCCCCCAAGCTCTCCTACTCCCTCAAGCTCTCCTACTCCCACAAGCTCTCCTACTCCCCCAAGCTCTCCTACTCTCCCAAGCTCTCCTACTCCCCCAAGCTCTCCGACTCCCCCAAGCTCTCCTACTCCCCCAAGCTCTCCTACTCCCCAAGCTCTCCTACTTCCCCAAGCTCTCCTACTCCCCCAAGCTCTCCTACTCCCCCAAGCTCTCCTACTCCCCCAAGCTCTCCTACTCACTCAAGCTCTCCTACTCCCCGAAGCTCTCCTACTCCCCCAAGCTCTCCTACTCCCCCAAGCTCTCCTACTCCCCCAAGCTCTCCTACTTCCCCAAGCTCTCCTACTACACCAATCTCTCCTACCCCGCCAAGCTCTCCTACTCCCCCAAGTTCTCCTACTCCCCCAAGCTCTCGTACTCCCCCAAGCTGTCGTACTCCCCCATGTTCTCGTAATCCCCCAAGCTCTCCTCCTCCGGTAAGCTAACCTCCTCCGGTATGATCTCCTACTCCCCCAAGCTCTCCTACTCACCAAAGCTCTCCTGCTCCCCCAAGCTTTCCTACCCCGCCAAGCTCTCCTACTCCCCCAAGCTCTCCTACTCCCCCAAGCTCTCCTACTCCCCCAAGCTCTCCTACTCCCCCAAGCTCTCCTACTCCCCCAAGCTCTCCAACTCCCCCAAGCTCTCCTACTCCCCCAAGCTCTCCTACTCCGAGAAGCTCTCCCACTCCGGTAAACTCGCCTAATCCCCAAAGCTCTACTACTCTTCCAAGCTCTCCGACACCGGTAAACTCTCCTACTCCGGTAAGCTCTCCTACTCCGCCAAACTCTCCTACTCCGCCAAGCTCTCCTACTCCCCCAATCTCTCCTACTCCCCAAAGCTCTCCAACTCCCCCAAGCTCTCCTACTCACTCAAGCTCTCCTGCTCCCCAAAGCTCTCCTACTCCCCCAAGCTCTCCTACTTCCCCAAGCTCTCCTACTCCACCAGGCTCTCCTACCTCGCCAAGCTCACCTACTCCCCCAAGTTCTCCTACTCCCCCAAGCTCTCCTACTCACCCAAGATCTCGTAATCCCCCAAGCTCTCCTCCTCCCCCAAGCTCTCGTCCTCCCCCAAGCTCTCCTCCTCCGGTATGATTTCCTAATCATCCTAACGCTCCTACTCCCCCAAGCTCTCCTACTCACCCAAGCTCTCCTACTCCCCCAAGCTCTCCTACGCCGCCAAGCTCTCCTACTCCCCCAAGCTCTCCTACTCCCCCAAGCTCTCCAACTCCCCCAAGCTCTCCTACTCCCCCAAGCTCTCCTACTCCCCCAAGCTCTCCTACTCCCCCAAGCTCTCCTACTCACCCAAGCTCACCTGCTCCCCCAAGCTCTCCTACTCCCCCAAGCTCTCCTACTCCCCCAAGCTCTCCTACTCCCCCAAGCTCTCCTACTCCCCCAAGCTTTCCTACCATGCCAAGCTCACCTACTCCCCCAAGCTCTCCTTCTCCCCCAAGCTCTCCTACTCCCCCAAGCTCTCCTACTCCCCCAAGCTCTCCAACTCCCCCAAGCTCTCCTACTCCCCCAAGCTCTCCGACTCCCCCAAGCTCTCCTACTCCCCCAAGCTCTCCTACTCCCACAAGCTCTCCTACTCCCCCAAGCTCTCCTACTCTCCCAAGCTCTCCTACTCCCCCAAGCTCTCCGACTCCCCCAAGCTCTCCTACTCCCCCAAGCTCTCCTACTCCCCAAGCTCTCCTACTTCCCCAAGCTCTCCTACTCCCCCAAGCTCTCCTACTCCCCCAAGCTCTCCTACTCCCCCAAGCTCTCCTACTCACTCAAGCTCTCCAACTCCCCGAAGCTCTCCTACTCCCCCAAGCTCTCCTACTCCCCCAAGCTCTCCTACTCCCCCAAGCTCTCCTACTTCCCCAAGCTCTCCTACTACACCAATCTCTCCTACCCCGCCAAGCTCTCCTACTCCCCCAAGTTCTCCTACTCCCCCAAGCTCTCGTACTCCCCCAAGCTGTCGTACTCCCCCATGCTCTCGTAATCCCTCAAGCTCTCCTCCTCCGGTAAGCTAACCTCCTCCGGTATGATCTCCTAATCCCCCAAGCTCTCCTACTCACCAAAGCTCTCCTGCTCCCCCAAGCTTTCCTACCCCGCCAAGCTCTCCTACTCCCCCAAGCTCTCCTACTCCCCCAAGCTCTCCTACTCACCCAAGCTCTCCTACTCCCCCAAGCTCTCCTACTCCCCCAAGCTCTCCAACTCCCCCAAGCTCTCCTACTCCCCCAAGCTCTCCTACTCCGATAAGCTCTCCTACTCCGGTAAACTCGCCTAATCCCCAAAGCTCTACTACTCTTCCAAGCTCTCCGACACCGGTAAACTCTCCTACTCCGGTAAGCTCTCCTACTCCGCCAAACTCTCCTACTCCGCCAAGCTCTCCTACTCCCCCAATCTCTCCTACTCCCCCAAGCTCTCCTACTCCCCCAAGCTCTCCTACTCCCCCAAGCTCTCCTACTCCCCCAAGCTCTCCTACTCCCCCAAGCTCTCCTACTTCCCCAAGCTCTCCTACTACATCAATCTCTCCTACCCCGCCAAGCTCTCCTACTCACCCAAGTTCTCCTACTCCCCCAAGCTCTCGTACTCCCCCAAGCTGTCGTACTCCTCCATGCTCTCGTAATCCACCAAGCTCTCCTCCTCCGTTAAGCTCTCCTCCTCCGCTATGATCTCCTACTCCCCCAAGCTCTCCTACTCACTCAAGCTCTCCTGCTCCCCAAAGCTCTCCTACTCCCGCAAGCTCTCCTACTTCCCCAAGCTCTCCTACTCCACCAGGCTCTCCTACCCCGCCAAGCTCACCTACTCCCCCAAGTTCTCCTACTCCCCCAAGCTCTCCTACTCCCCCAAGCTCTCGTAATCCCCCAAGCACTCCTCCTCCCCCAAGCTCTCATCCTCCCCCAAGCTCTCCTCCTCCGGTAAGCTCTCCTCCTCTGGTATGATCTCCTAATCACCTTAAAACTCCTACTCCCACAAGCTCTCCTACTCACCCAAGCTCTCCTGCTCCCCCAAGATCTCCTACTCCCCCAAGCTCTCCTACTCCCCCAAGCCCTCCTACCCCGCCAAGCTCTCCTCTCCCCCAAGTTCTCCTACTCCCCCAAGCTCTCCAACTCCCCCAAGCTCTCCTACTCCCACAATCTCCCATACTCCCCCAAGCTCTCCTACTCCCCCAAGCTCTCGTACACCCCCACGCTCTCGTACTCCCCCAAGCTCTCGTACTCACCCAAGATCTCGTAATCCCCCAAGCTCTCCTCCTCCCCCAAGCTCTCCTCCTCCCCCAAGCTCTCCTCCTCCGGTATGATTTCCTAATCATCCTAACGCTCCTACTCCCCCAAGCTCTCCTACTCCCCCAAGCTCTCCTACTCCCCCAAGCTCTCCTACGCCACCAAGCTCTCCTACTCCCCCAAGCTCTCCTACTCCCCCAAGCTCTCCAACTCCCCCTAGCTCTCCTACTCCCCCAAGCTCTCCTACTCCCCCAAGCTCTCCTACTCCCCCAAGCTCTCCTACTCACCCAAGCTCTCCTGCTCCCCCAAGCTCTCCTACTCCCCCAAGCTCTCCTACTCCCCCAAGCTCTCCTACTCCCCCAAGCTCTCCTGCTCCCCCAAGCTCTCCTACTCCCCCAAGCTCTCCTACTCCCCCAAGCTTTCCTACCCCGCCAAGCTCTCCTACTCCTCCAAGCTCTCCTTCTCCCCCAAGCTCTCCTACTCCCCCAAGCTCTCCTACTCCCCCAAGCTCTCCTACTCCCCCAAGCTCTCCTACTCCCCCAAGCTCTCCGACTCCCCCAAGCTCTCCTACTCCCCCAAGCTCTCCTACTGCCCCAAGCTCTCCTACTCCCCCAAGCTCTCCTGCTCCCCCAAGCTCTCCGACTCCCCCAAGCTCTCCTACTCCCCCAAGCTCTCCTACTCCCCCAAGCTCTCCTACTTCCCCAAGCTCTCCTCCTCCCCCAAGCTCTCCTACTCCCCCAAGCTCTCCTACTTCCCCAAGCTCTCCTACTCCCCCAAGCTCTCCTACTCCCCCAAGCTCTCCTACTCCCCCAAGCTCTCCTACTCCCCCAAGCTCTCCTACTCCCCCAAGCTCTCCTACTTCCCCAAGCTCTCCTACTACACCAATCTCTCCTCCCCGCCAAGCTCTCCTACTCCCCCAAGTTCTCCTACTCCCGCAAGCTCTCGTACTCCCCCAAGCTGTCGTACACCCCCATGCTCTCGTAATCCCCCAAGCTCTCCTCCTCCGGTAAGCTCTCCTCCTCCTGTATGATCTCCTACTCCCCCAAGCTCTCCTACTCACTAAATCTCTCCTGCTCCCCCAAGCTTTCCTACCCCGCCAAGCTCTCCTACTCCCCCAAGCTCTCCTACTCCCCCAAGCTCTCCTACTACCCCAAGCTCTCCTACTCCCCCAAGCTCCCCTACTCCCCCAAGCTCTCCTAATCCCCCAAGCTCTCCTACTCCCCCCAGCTCTCCTACTCCGCCAAGCTCTCCTACACCCCAAGCTCTCCTACTCCCCCAAGCTCTCCTACTTCCCCAAGCTCTCCTACTCCACCAAGCTCTCCTACCCCGCCAAGCTCTCCTACTCCCCCAAGTTCTCCTACTCCCCCAAGCTCTCCTGCTCCCCCAAGCTCTCGTAATCCCCCAAGCACTCCTCCTCCCCCAAGCTCTCATCCTCCCCCAAGCTCTCCTCCTCCGGTAAGCTCTCCTCCTCTGGTATGATCTCCTAATCACCCTAACACTCCTACTCCCCCAAGCTCTCCTACTCACCCAAGCTCTCCTACTCCCCCAAGATCTCCTACTCCCCCAAGCTCTCCTACTCCCCCAAGCTCTCCTACCCCGCCAAGCTCTCCTACTCCCCCAAGTTCTCGTACTCCCCCAAGCTCTCCAACTCCCCCAAGCTCTCCTACTCCCCCAAGCTTTCCTACCCCGCCAAGCTCTCCTACTCCCCCAAGCTCTCCTTCTCCCCCAAGCTCTCCTACTCCCCCAAGCTCTCCTACTCCCCCAAGCTCTCCTACTCCCCCAAGCTCTCCTACTCCCCCAAGCTCTCCGACTCCCCCAAGCTCTCCTACTCCCCCAAGCTCTCCTACTGCCCCAAGCTCTCCTACTCCCCCAAGCTCTCCTACTCCCCCAAGCTCTCCTACTCCCCCAAGCTCTCCTGCTCCCCCAAGCTCTCCGACTCCCCCAAGCTCTCCTACTCCCCCAAGCTCTCCTACTCCCCCAAGCTCTCCTACTTCCCCAAGCTCTCCTCCTCCCCCAAGCTCTCCTACTCCCCCAAGCTCTCCTACTTCCCCAAGCTCTCCTACTCCCCCAAGCTCTCCTACTCCCCCAAGCTCTCCTACTTCCCCAAGCTCTCCTACTACACCAATCTCTCCTCCCCGCCAAGCTCTCCTACTCCCCCAAGTACTCCTACTCCCGCAAGCTCTCGTACTCCCCCAAGCTGTCGTACACCCCCATGCTCTCGTAATCCCCAAAGCTCTCCTCCTCCGGTAAGCTCTCCTCCTCCTGTATGATCTCCTACTCCCCCAAGCTCTCCTACTCACTAAATCTCTCCTGCTCCCCCAAGCTTTCCTACCCCGCCAAGCTCTCCTACTCCCCCAAGCTCTCCTACTCCCCCAAGCTCTCCTACTACCCCAAGCTCTCCTACTCCCCCAAGCTCCCCTACTCCCCCAAGCTCTCCTAATCCCCCAAGCTCTCGTACTCCCCCCAGCTCTCCTACTCCGCCAAGCTCTCCTACACCCCAAGCTCTCCTACTCCCCCAAGCTCTCCTACTTCCCCAAGCTCTCGTACTCCACCAAGCTCTCCTACCCCGCCAAGCTCTCCTACTCCCCCAAGTTCTCCTACTCCCCCAAGCTCTCCTGCTCCCCCAAGCTCTCGTAATCCCCCAAGCACTCCTCCTCCCCCAAGCTCTCATCCTCCCCCAAGCTCTCCTCCTCCGGTAAGCTCTCCTCCTCTGGTATGATCTCCTAATCACCCTAACACTCCTACTCCCCCAAGCTCTCCTACTCACCCAAGCTCTCCTACTCCCCCAAGATCTCCTACTCCCCCAAGCTCTCCTACTCCCCCAAGCTCTCCTACCCCGCCAAGCTCTCCTACTCCCCCAAGTTCTCGTACTCCCCCAAGCTCTCCAACTCCCCCAAGCTCTCCTACTCCCCCAAGCTTTCCTACCCCGCCAAGCTCTCCTACTCCCCCAAGCTCTCCTTCTCCCCCAAGCTCTCCTACTCCCCCAAGCTCTCCTACTCCCCCAAGCTCTCCTACTCCCCCAAGCTCTCCTACTCCCCCAAGCTCTCCGACTCCCCCAAGCTCTCCTACTCCCCCAAGCTCTCCTACTGCCCCAAGCTCTCCTACTCCCCCAAGCTCTCCTACTCCCCCAAGCTCTCCTACTCCCCCAAGCTCTCCTGCTCCCCCAAGCTCTCCGACTCCCCCAAGCTCTCCTACTCCCCCAAGCTCTCCTACTCCCCCAAGCTCTCCTACTTCCCCAAGCTCTCCTCCTCCCCCAAGCTCTCCTACTCCCCCAAGCTCTCCTACTTCCCCAAGCTCTCCTACTCCCCCAAGCTCTCCTACTCCCCCAAGCTCTCCTACTTCCCCAAGCTCTCCTACTACACCAATCTCTCCTCCCCGCCAAGCTCTCCTACTCCCCCAAGTACTCCTACTCCCGCAAGCTCTCGTACTCCCCCAAGCTGTCGTACACCCCCATGCTCTCGTAATCCCCCAAGCTCTCCTCCTCCGGTAAGGTCTCCTCCTCCTGTATGATCTCCTACTCCCCCAAGCTCTCCTACTCACTAAATCTCTCCTGCTCCCCCAAGCTTTCCTACCCCGCCAAGCTCTCCTACTCCCCCAAGCTCTCCTACTCCCCCAAGCTCTCCTACTACCCCAAGCTCTCCTACTCCCCCAAGCTCCCCTACTCCCCCAAGCTCTCCTAATCCCCCAAGCTCTCGTACTCCCCCCAGCTCTCCTACTCCGCCAAGCTCTCCTACACCCCAAGCTCTCCTACTCCCCCAAGCTCTCCTACTTCCCCAAGCTCTCGTACTCCACCAAGCTCTCCTACCCCGCCAAGCTCTCCTACTCCCCCAAGTTCTCCTACTCCCCCAAGCTCTCCTGCTCCCCCAAGCTCTCGTAATCCCCCAAGCACTCCTCCTCCCCCAAGCTCTCATCCTCCCCCAAGCTCTCCTCCTCCGGTAAGCTCTCCTCCTCTGGTATGATCTCCTAATCACCCTAACACTCCTACTCCCCCAAGCTCTCCTACTCACCCAAGCTCTCCTACTCCCCCAAGATCTCCTACTCCCCCAAGCTCTCCTACTCCCCCAAGCTCTCCTACCCCGCCAAGCTCTCCTACTCCCCCAAGTTCTCGTACTCCCCCAAGCTCTCCAACTCCCCCAAGCTCTCCTACTCCCCCAAGCTCTCCTACTCCCCCAAGCTCTCCTACCCCGCCAAGCTCTCCTACTCCCCCAAGCTCTCCTACTCCCCCAAGCTCTCCTACTCCCCCAAGCTCTCCTACTCCCCCAAGCTCTCCTACTCCCCCAAGCTCTCCTACTTCCCCAAGCTCTCCTACTCCCCCAAGCTCTCCTACTCCCCCAAGCTCTCCTCCTCCGGTATGCTCTCATCCTCTCCCAAGCTCTCCTACTCCCCCAAGCTCTCCTACTCCCCCAAGCTCTCCTACTCACCCAAGCTCTCCTACTCACCCAAGCTCTCCTACTCCCTCAAGCTCTCCTACTCCCCCAAGCTCTCCTACTCTCCCAAGCTCTCCGACTCCCCCAAGCTCTCCTACTGCGGTAAGCTCTCCTACTCCGGTAAGCTCGCCTAATCCCCGAAGCTCTACTACTCTTCCAAGCTCTCCGACACCGGTAAACTCTCCTACTCACTCAAGCTCTCCTGCTCCCCCAAGCTCTCCTACTCCCCCAAGCTCTCCTACTTCCCCAAGCTCTCCTACTCCACCAGGCTCTCCTACCCCGCCAAGCTCACCTACTCCCCCAAGTTCTCCTACTCCCCCAAGCTCTCCTACTCCCCCAAGCTCTCGTAATCCCCCAAGCACTCCTCCTCCCCCAAGCTCTCATCCTCCCCCAAGCTCTCCTCCTCCGGTAAGCTCTCCTCCTCTGGTATGATCTCCTAATCACCCTAAAACTCCTACTCCCCCAAGCTCTCCTACTCACCCAAGCTCTCCTACTCCCCCAAGATCTCCTACCCCCCCAAGCTCTCCTACTCCCCCAAGCTCTCCTACCCCCCCAAGCTCTCCAACTCCACCAAGCTCTCCTACTCCCCCAATCTCCCATACTCCCCCAAGCTCTCCTACTCCCCCAAGCTCTCGTACACCCCCACGCTCTCGTACTCCCCCAAGCTCTCGTACTCACCCAAGTTCTCGTAATCCCCCAAGCTCTCCTCCTCCCCCAAGCTCTCCTCCTCCCCCAAGCTCTCCTCCTCCGGGATGATTTCCTAATCATCCTAACGCTCCTACTCCCCCAAGCTCTCCTACTCCCCCAAGCTCTCCTACTCTCCAAAGCTCTCCTACGCCGCCAAGCTCTCCTACTCCCCCAAGCTCTCCTACTCCCCCAAGCTCTCCAACTCCCCCAAGCTCATCTACTCCCCCAAGCTCTCCTACTCCCCCAAGCTCTCCTACTCCCCCAAGCTCTCCTGCTCCCCCAAGCTTTCCTACCCCGCCAAGCTCTCCTACTCCCCCAAGCTCTCCTTCTCCCCCAAGCTCTCCTACTCCCCCAAGCTCTCCTACTCCCCCAAGCTCTCCTACTCCCCCAAGATCTCCTACTCCCCCAAGCTCTCCAACTCCCCCAAGCTCTCCGACTCCCCCAAGCTCTCCTACTCCCCCAAGCTCTCCTACTCCCCCAAGCTCTCCTACTTCCCCAAGCTCTCGTACTCCCCCAAGCTGTCGTACTCCCCCATGCTCTCGTAATCCCCCAAGCTCTCCTCCTCCGGTAAGCTCTCCTCCTCCGGTATGATCTCCTACTCCCCCAAGCTCTCCTACTCACCAAAGCTCTCCTGCTCCCCCAAGCTTTCCTACCCCGCCAAGCTCTCCTACTCCCCCAAGCTCTCCTACTTCCCCAAGCTCTCCTACTACCCCAAGCTCTCCTACTCCCCCAAGCTCTCCTACTCCCCCAATCTCTCCTACTCCCCCAAGCTCTCCTACACCCCAAGCTCTCCTACTCCCCCAAGCTCTCCTACTTCCCCAAGCTCTCCTACTCCACCAAGCTCTCCTACCCCGCCAAGCTCTCCTACTACCCCAAGTTCTCCTACTCCCCCAAGCTCTCCTGCTCCCCCAAGCTCTCGTAATCCCGCAAGCACTCCTCCTCCCCCAAGCTCTCATCCTCCCCCAAGCTCTCCTCCTCCGGTAAGCTCTCCTCCTCTGGTATGATCTCCTAATCACCCTAACACTCCTACTCCCCCCAAGCGCTCCTACTCACCCAAGCTCTCCTACCCCGCCAAGCTCTCCTACTCCCCCAAGTTCTCCTACTCCCCCAAGCTCTCCAACTCCCCCAAGCTCTCCTACTCCCCCAAGCTCTCCTCCTCCGGTATGATTTCCTAATCATCCTAACGCTCCTACTCCCCCAAGCTCTCCTACTCCCCCAAGCTCTCCTACTCCCCCAAGCTCTCCTACCCCGCCAAGCTCTCCTACTCCCCCAAGCTCTCCTACTCCCCCAAGCTATCCTACTCCCCCAAGCTCTCCTACTCCCCCAAGCTCTCCTACACCCCAAGCTCTCCTACTCCCCCAAGCTCTCCTAATACCCCAAGCTCAACTATTCCAGTAAGCTCCTCTACTCCGCCATGCTCTCCTACTCCGGAAAGCTCTCCTACTCCCTCAAACTCTCCTAATCTGGTAAGCTCTCCTACTCCCGTAAGCTCTCCTACTCCCTCAAGCTCTCCTACTCCCCCAAGCTCTCCGACACCAGTAAACTCTCCTACTCCAGTAAGATCTCTGACTCCGGCAAGCTCTCTGACTCCCCCAAGCTCTCCGACTCCCCCAAGCTCTCCTACTCCCCCAAGCTCTCCTACTCCCCCAAGCTCTCCTACTCCCCCAAGCTCTCCTACTCCCCCAAGCTCTCCTCCTTCGGTATGATCTCCTACTCCCCCAAGCTCTCCTACTCACCCAAGCTCTCCTGCTCCCACAAGCTCTCCTACTCGCCCAAGCTCTCCTACTCCCCCAAGCTTTCCTAACCCGCCAAGCTCTCCTACTCCCCCAAGCTCTCCTACTCCCCCAAGCTCTCCTACTCCCCCAAGCTCCCCTACTCCCCCAAGCTCTCCTACTCCCCCAAGCTCTCCTACTCCCCGAAGCTCTCCTACTCCCCCAAGCTCTCCTACTCCCCCAAGCTCTCCTACTTCGCCAAGCTCTCCTACTCCCCCAAGCTCTCCTACTCCCCCAAGCTCTCCTACTCCCCCAAGCTCCCCTACTCCCCCAAGCTCTCCTACTCCCCCAAGCTCTCCTACTCCCCCAAGCTCTCCTACTCCCCCAAGCTCTCCTACTCCCCCAAGCTCTCCTACTCCCCCAAGCTCTCCTACTCCCCCAAGCTCTCCTACTTCCCCAAGCTCTCCTAGTACACCAATCTCTCCTACCCCGCCAATCTCTCCTTCTCACCCAAGTTCTCCTACTCCCCCAAGCTCTCGTACTCTCCCAAGCTGTCGTACACCTCCATGCTCTCGTAATCCCCCAAGCTCTCCTCCTCCGGTAAGCTCTCCTCCTTCGGTATGATCTCCTACTCCCCCAAGCTCTCCTACTCACTCAAGCTCTCCTGCTCCCCCAAGCTTCCTACTCCCCCAAGCTATCCTACTTCCCCAAGCTCTCCTACTCCACTAGGCTCTCCTACCCCGCCAAGCTCTCCTACTCCCCTAAGCACTCCTCCTCCACCAAGCTCTCATCCTCCCCCAAGCTTTCCTCCTCCGGTAAGCTCTCCTCCTCTGGTATGATCTCCAAATCACCCTAACACTCCTACACCCCAAGCTCTCCTACTCACCCAAGCTCTCCTACTCCCCCAAGATCTCCTACTCCCCCAAGCTCTCCTACTCCCCCAAGCTCTCCTAACCCGCCAAGCTCTCCTACTCCCACAAATTCTCCTACTCCCCCAAGCTCTCCAACTCCCCCAAGCTCGCCTACTCCCCCAAGCTCTCCTACTTCCCCAAGCTCTCCTACTTCCCCAAGCTCTCCTCCTCCCCCAAGCTCTCCTACTCCCCCAAGCTCTCCTACTTCCCCAAGCTCTCCTACTCCCCCAAGCTCTCCTACTCCCCCAAGCTCTCCTATTCCCCCAAGCTCTCCTACTCCCCCAAGCTCTCCTACTCCCCCAAGCTCTCCTACTTCCCCAAGCTCTCCTACTACACCAATCTCTCCTCCCCGCCAAGCTCTCCTACTCCCCCAAGTTCTCCTACTCCCGCAAGCTCTCGTACTCCCCCAAGCTGTCGTACACCCCCATGCTCTCGTAATCCCCCAAGCTCTCCTCCTCCGGTAAGCTCTCCTCCTCCTGTATGATCTCCTACTCCCCCAAGCTCTCCTACTCACTAAAGCTCTCCTGCTCCCCCAAGCTTTCCTACCCCGCCAAGCTCTCCTACTCCCCCAAGCTCTCCTACTCCCCCAAGCTCTCCTACTACCCCAAGCTCTCCTACTCCCCCAAGCTCCCCTACTCCCCCAAGCTCTCCTAATCCCCCAAGCTCTCCTACTCCCCCCAGCTCTCCTACTCTGCCAAGCTCTCCTACACCCCAAGCTCTCCTACTCCCCCAAGCTCTCCTCCTTCCCCAAGCTCTCCTACTCCACCAAGCTCTCCTACCCCGCCAAGCTCTCCTACTCCCCCAAGTTCTCCTACTCCCCCAAGCTCTCCTGCTCCCCCAAGCTCTCGTAATCCCCCAAGCACTCCTCCTCCCCCAAGCTCTCATCATCCCCCAAGCTCTCCTCCTCCGGTAAGCTCTCCTCCTCTGGTATGATCTCCTAATCACCCTAACACTCCTACTCCCCCAAGCTCTCCTACTCCCCCAAGCACTCCTACTCCCCCAAGCTCTCCTATACCCGCAAGCTCTCCTACTCCCCCAAGCTCTCCTACTCCCCCAAGCTCTCCTCCTTCGGTATGATCTCCTACTCCCCCAAGCTCTCCTACTCACCCAAGCTCTCCTGCTCCCACAAGGTCTCCTACTCGCCCAAGCTCTCCTACTCCCCCAAGCTTTCCTAACCCGCCAAGCTCTCCTACTCCCCCAAGCTCTCCTACTCCCCCAAGCTCTCCTACTCCCCCAAGCTCCCCTACTCCCTCAAGCTCTCCTACTCCCCCAAGCTCTCCTACTCCCCGAAGCTCTCCTACTCCCCCAAGCTCTCCTACTCCCCCAAGCTCTCCTACTTCGCCAAGCTCTCCTACTCCCCCAAGCTCTCCTACTCCCCCAAGCTCTCCTACTCCCCCAAGCTCCCCTACTCCCCCAAGCTCTCCTACTCCCCCAAGCTCTCCTACTCCCCCAAGCTCTCCTACTCCCCCAAGCTCTCCTACTCCCCCAAGCTCTCCTACTCCCCCAAGCTCTCCTACTCCCCCAAGCTCTCCTACTTCCCCAAGCTCTCCTAGTACACCAATCTCTCCTACCCCGCCAATCTCTCCTTCTCACCCAAGTTCTCCTACTCCCCCAAGCTCTCGTACTCTCCCAAGCTGTCGTACACCTCCATGCTCTCGTAATCCCCAAAGCTCTCCTCCTCCGGTAAGCTCTCCTCCTTCGGTATGATCTCCTACTCCCCCAAGCTCTCCTACTCACTCAAGCTCTCCTGCTCCCCCAAGCTTCCTACTCCACCAAGCTATCCTACTTCCCCAAGCTCTCCTACTCCACTAGGCTCTCCTACCCCGCCAAGCTCTCCTACTCCCCCAAGTTCTCCGACTCCCCCAAGCTCTCCTACTCCTCCAAGCTCTCGTAATCCCCTAAGCACTCCTCCTCCACCAAGCTCTCATCCTCCCCCAAGCTCTCCTCCTCCGGTAAGCTCTCCTCCTCTGGTATGATCTCCAAATCACCCTAACACTCCTACACCCCAAGCTCTCCTACTCACCCAAGCTCTCCTACTCCCCCAAGATCTCCTACTCCCCCAAGCTCTCCTACTCCCCCAAGCTCTCCTAACCCGCCAAGCTCTCCTACTCCCACAAATTCTCCTACTCCCCCAAGCTCTCCAACTCCCCCAAGCTCTCCTACTCCCCCAAGCTCTCCTACTTCCCCAAGCTCTCCTACTTCCCCAAGCTCTCCTCCTCCCCCAAGCTCTCCTACTCCCCCAAGCTCTCCTACTTCCCCAAGCTCTCCTACTCCCCCAAGCTCTCCTACTCCCCCAAGCTCTCCTATTCCCCCAAGCTCTCCTACTCCCCCAAGCTCTCCTACTCCCCCAAGCTCTCCTACTTCCCCAAGCTCTCCTACTACACCAATCTCTCCTCCCCGCCAAGCTCTCCTACTTCCCCAAGTTCTCCTACTCCCGCAAGCTCTCGTACTCCCCCAAGCTGTCGTACACCCCCATGCTCTCGTAATCCCCCAAGCTCTCCTCCTCCGGTAAGCTCTCCTCCTCCTGTATGATCTCCTACTCCCCCAAGCTCTCCTACTCACTAAAGCTCTCCTGCTCCCCCAAGCTTTCCTACCCCGCCAAGCTCTCCTACTCCCCCAAGCTCTCCTTCTCCCCCAAGCTCTCCTACTACCCCAAGCTCTCCTACTCCCCCAAGCTCCCCTACTCCCCCAAGCTCTCCTAATCCCCCAAGCTCTCCTACTCCCCCCAGCTCTCCTACTCCGCCAAGCTCTCCTACACCCCAAGCTCTCCTACTCCCCCAAGCTCTCCTCCTTCCCCAAGCTCTCCTACTCCACCAAGCTCTCCTACCCCGCCAAGCTCTCCTACTCCCCCAAGTTCTCCTACTCCCCCAAGCTCTCCTGCTCCCCCAAGCTCTCGTAATCCCCCAAGCACTCCTCCTCCCCCAAGCTCTCATCATCCCCCAAGCTCTCCTCCTCCGGTAAGCTCTCCTCCTCTGGTATGATCTCCTAATCACCCTAACACTCCTACTCCCCCAAGCTCTCCTACTCACCCAAGCTCTCCTACTCCCCCAAGATCTCCTACTCCCCCAAGCTCTCCTACTCCCCCAAGCTCTCCTACCCCGCCAAGCTCTCCTACTCCCCCAAGTTCTCGTACTCCCCCAAGCTCTCCAACTCCCCCAAGCTCTCCTACTCCCCCAATCTCTCCTACTCCCACAAGCTCTCCTACTCCACCACTCTCGTACACCCCCAAGCTCTCGTACTCCCCCAAGCTCTCGTACTCCCCCAAGATCTCGTAATCCCCCAAGCTCTCCTCCTCCCCCAAGCTCTCCTCCTCCCCCAAGCTCTCCTCCTCCGGTATGATTTCCTAATCATCCTAACGCTCCTACTCCCCCAAGCTCTCCTACTCCCCCAAGCTCTCCTACTCCCCCAAGCTCTCCTACCCCGCCAAGCTCTCCTACTCCCCCAAGCTCTCCTACTCCCCCAAGCTCTCCTACTCCCCCAAGCTCTCCTACTCCCCCAAGCTCTCCTACTCCCCCAAGCTCTCCTACTTCCCCAAGCTCTCCTACTCCCCCAAGCTCTCCTACTCCCCCAAGCTCTCCTCCTCCGGTATGCTCTCATCCTCTCCCAAGCTCTCCTACTCCCCCAAGCTCTCCTACTCCCCCAAGCTCTCCTACTCACCCAAGCTCTCCTACTCCCCCAAGCTCTCCTACTCCCCCAAGCTCTCCTACTCCCCCAAGCTCTCCTACTCTCCCAAGCTCTCCGACTCCCCCAAGCTCTCCTACTGCGGTAAGCTCTCCTACTCCGGTAAGCTCGCCTAATCCCCGAAGCTCTACTACTCTTCCAAGCTCTCCGACACCGGTAAACTCTCCTACTCACTCAAGCTCTCCTGCTCCCCCAAGCTCTCCTACTCCCCCAAGCTCTCCTACTTCCCCAAGCTCTCCTACTCCACCAGGCTCTCCTACCCCGCCAAGCTCACCTACTCCCCCAAGTTCTCCTACTCCCCCAAGCTCTCCTACTCCCCCAAGCTCTCGTAATCCCCCAAGCACTCCTCCTCCCCCAAGCTCTCATCCTCCCCCAAGCTCTCCTCCTCCGGTAAGCTCTCCTCCTCTGGTATGATCTCATAATCACCCTAAAACAACTACTCCCCCAAGCTCTCCTACTCACCCAAGCTCTCCTACTCCCCCAAGATCTCCTACTCCCCCAAGCTCTCCTACTCCCCCAAGCTCTCCTACCCCCCCAAGCTCTCCAACTCCCCCAAGCTCTCCTACTCCCCCAATCTCCCATACTCCCCCAAGCTCTCCTACTCCCCCAATCTCTCGTACACCCCCACGCTCTCGTACTCCCCCAAGCTCTCGTACTCACCCAAATTCTCGTAATCCCCCAAGCTCTCCTCCTCCCCCAAGCTCTCCTCCTCCCCCAAGCTCTCCTCCTCCGGGATGATTTCCTAATCATCCTAACGCTCCTACTCCCCCAAGCTCTCCTACTCCCCCAAGCTCTCCTACTCTCCAAAGCTCTCCTACGCCGCCAAGCTCTCCTACTCCCCCAAGCTCTCCTACTCCCCCAAGCTCTCCAACTCCCCCAAGCTCATCTACTCCCCCAAGCTCTCCTACTCCCCCAAGCTCTCCTACTCCCCCAAGCTCTCCTGCTCCCCCAAGCTTTCCTACTCTCCCAAGCTCTCCTACTCCCCCAAGCTCTCCTACTCCCCCAAGCTCTCCTACTTCCCCAAGCTCTCGTACTCCCCCAAGCTGTCGTACTCCCCCATGCTCTCGTAATCCCCCAAGCTCTCCTCCTCCGGTAAGCTCTCCTCCTCCGGTATGATCTCCTACTCCCCCAAGCTCGCCTACTCACCAAAGCTCTCCTGCTCCCCCAAGCTTTCCTACCCCGCCAAGCTCTCCTACTCCCCCAAGCTCTCCTACTTCCCCAAGCTCTCCTACTACCCCAAGCTCTCCTACTCCCCCAAGCTCTCCTACTCCCCCAATCTCTCCTACTCCCCCAAGCTCTCCTACACCCCAAGCTCTCCTACTCCCCCAAGCTCTCCTACTTCCCCAAGCTCTCCTACTCCACCAAGCTCTCCTACCCCGCCAAGCTCTCCTACTACCCCAAGTTCTCCTACTCCCCCAAGCTCTCCTGCTCCCCCAAGCTCTCGTAATCCCCCAAGAACTCCTCCTCCCCCAAGCTCTCATCCTCCCCCAAGCTCTCCTCCTCTGGTATGATCTCCTAATCACCCTAACACTCCTACTCCCCCAAGCTCTCCTACTCACCCAAGCTCTCCTACCCCGCCAAGCTCTCCTACTACCCCAAGTTCTCCTACTCCCCCAAGCTCTCCTGCTCCCCCAAGCTCTCGTAATCCCCCAAGCACTCCTCCTCCCCCAAGCTCTCATCCTCCCCCAAGCTCTCCTCCTCTGGTATGATCTCCTAATCACCCTAACACTCCTACTCCCCCAAGCTCTCCTACTCACCCAAGCTCTCCTACCCCGCCAAGCTCTCCTACTACCCCAAGTTCTCCTACTCCCCCAAGCTCTCCTGCTCCCCCAAGCTCTCGTAATCCCCCAAGCACTCCTCCTCCCCCAAGCTCTCATCCTCCCCCAAGCTCTCCTCCTCTGGTATGATCTCCTAATCACCCTAACACTCCTACTCCCCCAAGCTCTCCTGCTCCCACAAGCTCTCCTACTCGCCCAAGCTCTCCTACTCCCCCAAGCTTTCCTAACCCGCCAAGCTCTCCTACTCCCCCAAGCTCTCCTACTCCCCCAAGCTCTCCTACTCCCCCAAGCTCTCCTACTCCTCCAAGCTCTCCTACTCCCCCAAGCTCTCCTACTCCCCGAAGCTCTCCTACTCCCCCAAGCTCTCCTACTCCCCCAAGCTCTCCTACTTCGCCAAGCTTTCCTACACCCCCAAGCTCTCCTACTCCCCCAAGCTCTCCTACTCCCCCAAGCTCTCCTACTCCTCCAAGCTCTCCTACTCCCCCAAGCTCTCCTACTCCCCCAAGCTCTCCTACTCCCCCAAGCTCTCCTACACCCCCAAGCTCTCCTACTCCCCCAAGCTCTCCTACTCCCCCAAGCTCTCCTACTTCCCCAAGCTCTCCTAGTACACCAATCTCTCCTACCCCGCCAATCTCTCCTTCTCACCCAAGTTCTCCTACTCCCCCAAGCTCTCGTACTCTCCCAAGCTGTCGTACACCTCCATGCTCTCGTAATCCCCCAAGCTCTCCTCCTCCGGTAAGCTCTCCTCCTTCGGTATGATCTCCTACTCCCCCAAGCTCTCCTACTCACTCAAGCTCTCCTGCTCCCCCAAGCTTCCTACTCCCCCAAGCTATCCTACTTCCCCAAGCTATCCTACTCCACTAGGCTCTCCTACCCCGTCAAGCTCTCCTACTCCCCCAAGTTCTCCGACTCCCCCAAGCTCTCCTACTCCTCCAAGCTCTCGTAATCCCCTAAGCACTCCTCCTCCACCAAGCTCTCATCCTCCCCCAAGCTCTCCTCCTCCGGTAAGCTCTCCTCCTCTGGTATGATCTCCAAATCACCCTAACACTCCTACACCCCAAGCTCTCCTACTCACCCAAGCTCTCCTACTCCCCCAAGATCTCCTACTCCCCCAATCTCTCCTACTCCCACAAGCTCTCCTACTCCACCACTCTCGTACACCCCCAAGCTCTCGTACTCCCCCAAGCTCTCGTACTCCCCCAAGATCTCGTAATCCCCCAAGCTCTCCTCCTCCCCCAAGCTCTCCTCCTCCCCCAAGCTCTCCTCCTCCGGTATGATTTCCTAATCATCCTAACGCTCCTACTCCCCCAAGCTCTCCTAGTCCCCCAAGCTCTCCTACTCCCCCAAGCTCTCCTACCCCGCCAAGCTCTCCTACTCCCACAAGCTCTCCTACTCCCCCAAGCTCTCCTACTCCCCCAAGCTCTCCTACTCCCCCAAGCTCTCCTACTCCCCCAAGCTCTCCTACTTCCCCAAGCTCTCCTACTCCCCCAAGCTCTCCTACTCCCCCAAGCTCTCCTCCTCCGGTATGCTCTCATCCTCTCCCAAGCTCTCCTACTCCCCCAAGCTCTCCTACTCCCCCAAGCTCTCCTACTCCGCCAAGCTCTCCTACTCCCCCAAGCTCTCCTACTCACCCAAGCTCTCCTACTCCCCCAAGCTCTCCTACTCCCCCAAGCTCTCCTACTCCCCCAAGCTCTCCTACTCTCCCAAGCTCTCCGACTCCCCCAAGCTCTCCTACTGCGGTAAGCTCTCCTACTCCGGTAAGCTCGCCTAATCACCGAAGCTCTACTACTCTTCCAAGCTCTCCGACACCGGTAAACTCTCCTACTCACTCAAGCTCTCATGCTCCCCCAAGCTCTCCTACTCCCCCAAGCTCTCCTACCTCCCCAAGCTCTCCTACTCCACCAGGCTCTCCTACCCCGCCAAGCTCACCTACTCCCCCAAGTTCTCCTACTCCCCCAAGCTCTCCTACTCCCCCAAGCTCTCGTAATCCCCCAAGCACTCCTCCTCCCCCAAGCTCTCATCCTCCCCCAAGCTCTCCTCCTCCGGTAAGCTCTCCTCCTCTGGTATGATCTCCTAATCACCCTAAAACTCCTACTCCCCCAAGCTCTCCTACTCACCCAAGCTCTCCTACTCCCCCAAGATCTCCTACTCCCCCAAGCTCTCCTACTCCCCCAAGCTCTCCTACCCCCCCAAGCTCTCCAACTCCCCCAAGCTCTCCTACTCCCCCAATCTCCCATACTCCCCCAAGCTCTCCTACTCCCCCAAGCTCTCGTACACCCCTACGCTCTCGTACTCCCCCAAGCTCTCGTACTCACCCAAGTTCTCGTAATCCCCCAAGCTCTCCTCCTCCCCCAAGCTCACCTCCTCCCCCAAGCTCTCCTCCTCCGGGATGATTTCCTAATCATCCTAACGCTCCTACTCCCCCAATCTCTCCTACTCCCCCAAGCTCTCCTACTCTCCAAAGCTCTCCTACGCCGCCAAGCTCTCCTACCCCGCCAAGCTCACCTACTCCCCCAAGTTCTCCTACTCCCCCAAGCTCTCCTACTCCCCCAAGCTCTCGTAATCCCCCAAGCACTCCTCCTCTGGTATGATCTCCTAATCACCCTAACACTCCTACTCCCCCAAGCTCTCCTGCTCCCACAAGCTCTCCTACTCGCCCAAGCTCTCCTACTCCCCCAAGCTTTCCTAACCCGCCAAGCTCTCCTACTCCCCCAAGCTCTCCTACTCCCCCAAGCTCTCCTACTCCCCCAAGCTCTCCTACTCCTCCAAGCTCTCCTACTCCCCCAAGCTCTCCTACTCCCCGAAGCTCTCCTACTCCCCCAAGCTCTCCTACTCCCCCAAGCTCTCCTACTTCGCCAAGCTTTCCTACTCCCCCAAGCTCTCCTACACCCCCAAGCTCTCCTACTCCCCCAAGCTCCCCTACTCCCCCAAGCTCTCCTACTCCCCCAAGCTCTCCTACTCCCCCAAGCTCTCCTACTCCCCCAAGCTCTCCTACTCCCCCAAGCTCTCCTACTCCCCCAAGCTCTCCTACTCCCCCAAGCTCTCCTACTTCCCCAAGCTCTCCTAGTACACCAATCTCTCCTACCCCGCCAATCTCTCCTTCTCACCCAAGTTCTCCTACTCCCCCAAGCTCTCGTACTCTCCCAAGCTGTCGTACACCTCCATGCTCTCGTAATCCCCCAAGCTCTCCTCCTCCGGTAAGCTCTCCTCCTTCGGTATGATCTCCTACTCCCCCAAGCTCTCCTACTCACTCAAGCTCTCCTGCTCCCCCAAGCTTCCTACTCCCCCAAGCTATCCTACTTCCCCAAGCTCTCCTACTCCACTAGGCTCTCCTACCCCGCCAAGCTCTCCTACTCCCCCAAGTTCTCCGAATCCCCCAAGCTCTCCTACTCCTCCAAGCTCTCGTAATCCCCTAAGCACTCCTCCTCCACCAAGCTCTCATCCTCCCCCAAGCTCTCCTCCTCCGGTAAGCTCTCCTCCTCTGGTATGATCTCCAAATCACCCTAACACTCCTACACCCCAAGCTCTCCTACTCACCCAAGCTCTCCTACTCCCCCAAGATCTCCTACTCCCCCAATCTCTCCTACTTCCCCAAGCTCTCCTACTCCACTAGGCTCTCCTACCCCGCCAAGCTCTCCTACTCCCCCAAGTTCTCCGACTCCCCCAAGCTCTCCTACTCCTCCAAGCTCTCGTAATCCCCTAAGCACTCCTCCTCCACCAAGCTCTCATCCTCCCCCAAGCTCTCCTCCTCCGGTAAGCTCTCCTCCTCTGGTATGATCTCCAAATCACCCTAACACTCCTACACCCCAAGCTCTCCTACTCACCTAAGCTCTCCTACTCCCCCAAGATCTCCTACTCCCCCAAGTTCTCCGACTCCCCCAAGCTCTCCTACTCCTCCAAGCTCTCGTAATCCCCTAAGCACTCCTCCTCCACCAAGCTCTCATCCTCCCCCAAGCTCTCCTCCTCCGGTAAGCTCTCCTCCTCTGGTATGATCTCCAAATCAACCTAACACTCCTACACCCCAAGCTCTCCTACTCACCCAAGCTCTCCTACTCCCCCAAGATCTCCTACTCCCCCAATCTCTCCTACTCCCCCAAGCTCTCGTACTCTCCCAAGCTGTCGTACACCTCCATGCTCTCGTAATCCCCCAAGCTCTCCTCCTCCGGTAAGCTCTCCTCCTTCGGTATGATCTCCTACTCCCCCAAGCTCTCCTACTCACTCAAGCTCTCCTGCTCCCCCAAGCTTCCTACTCCCCCAAGCTATCCTACTTCCCCAAGCTCTCCTACTCCACTAGGCTCTCCTACCCCGCCAAGCTCTCCTACTCCCCCAAGTTCTCGTACTCCCCCAAGCTCTCGTACTCCCCCAAGATCTCGTAATCCCCCAAGCTCTCCTCCTCCCCCAAGCTCTCCTCCTCCCCCAAGCTCTCCTCCTCCGGTATGATTTCCTAATCATCCTAACGCTCCTACTCCCCCAAGCTCTCCTACTCCCCCAAGCTCTCCTACTCCCCCAAGCTCTCCTACCCCGCCAAGCTCTCCTACTCCCCCAAGCTCTCCTACTCCCCCAAGCTCTCCTACTCCCCCAAGCTCTCCTACTCCCCCAAGCTCTCCTACTCCCCCAAGCTCTCCTACTTCCCCAAGCTCTCCTACTCCCCCAAGCTCTCCTACTCCCCCAAGCTCTCCTCCTCCGGTATGCTCTCATCCTCTCCCAAGCTCTCCTACTCCCCCAAGCTCTCCTACTCCCCCAAGCTCTCCTACTCCCCCAAGCTCTCCTACTCCCACAAGCTCTCCTACTCACCCAAGCTCTCCTACTCCCCCAAGCTCTCCTACTCCCCCAAGCTCTCCTACTCCCCCAAGCTCTCCTACTCTCCCAAGCTCTCCGACTCCCCCAAGCTCTCCTACTGCGGTAAGCTCTCCTACTCCGGTAAGCTCGCCTAATCACCGAAGCTCTACTACTCTCCCAAGCTCTCCGACACCGGTAAACTCTCCTACTCACTCAAGCTCTCCTGCTCCCCCAAGCTCTCCTACTCCCCCAAGCTCTCCTACCTCCCCAAGCTCTCCTACTCCACCAGGCTCTCCTACCCCGCCAAGCTCACCTACTCCCCCAAGTTCTCCTACTCCCCCAAGCTCTCCTACTCCCCCAAGCTCTCGTAATCCCCCAAGCACTCCTCCTCCCCCAAGCTCTCATCCTCCCCCAAGCTCTCCTCCTCCGGTAAGCTCTCCTCCTCTGGTATGATCTCCTAATCACCCTAAAACTCCTACTCCCCCAAGCTCTCCTACTCACCCAAGCTCTCCTACTCCCCCAAGATCTCCTACTCCCCCAAGCTCTCCTACTCCCCCAAGCTCTCCTACCCCCCCAAGCTCTCCAACTCCCCCAAGCTCTCCTACTCCCCCAATCTCCCATACTCCCCCAAGCTCTCCTACTCCCCCAAGCTCTCGTACACCCCCACGCTCTCGTACTCCCCCAAGCTCTCGTACTCACCCAAGTTCTCGTAATCCCCCAAGCTCTCCTCCTCCCCCAAGCTCACCTCCTCCCCCAAGCTCTCCTCCTCCGGGATGATTTCCTAATCATCCTAACGCTCCTACTCCCCCAATCTCTCCTACTCCCCCAAGCTCTCCTACTCTCCAAAGCTCTCCTACGCCGCCAAGCTCTCCTACTCCCCCAAGCTCTCCTACTCCCCCAAGCTCTCCAACTCCCCCAAGCTCATCTACTCCCCCAAGCTCTCCTACTCCCCCAAGCTCTCCTACTCCCCCAAGCTCTCCTGCTCCCCCAAGCTTTCCTACTCCCCCAAGCTCTCCTACTCCCCCAAGCTCTCCTACTCCCCCAAGCTCTCCTACTTCCCCAAGCTCTCGTACTCCCCCAAGCTGTCGTACTCCCCCATGCTCTCGTAATCCCCCAAGCTCTCCTCCTCCGGTAAGCTCTCCTCCTCCGGTATGATCTCCTACTCCCCCAAGCTCGCCTACTCACCAAAGCTCTCCTGCTCCCCCAAGCTTTCCTACCCCGCCAAGCTCTCCTACTCCCCCAAGCTCTCCTACTTCCCCAAGCTCTCCTACTACCCCAAGCTCTCCTACTCCCCCAAGCTCTCCTACTCCCCCAATCTCTCCTACTCCCCCAAGCTCTCCTACACCCCAAGCTCTCCTACTCCCCCAAGCTCTCCTACTTCCCCAAGCTCTCCTACTCCACCAAGCTCTCCTACCCCGCCAAGCTCTCCTACTACCCCAAGTTCTCCTACTCCCCCAAGCTCTCCTGCTCCCCCAAGCTCTCGTAATCCCCCAAGCACTCCTCCTCCCCCAAGCTCTCATCCTCCCCCAAGCTCTCCTCCTCCGGTAAGCTCTCCTCCTCTGGTATGATCTCCTAATCAACCTAACACTCCTACTCCCCCAAGCTGTCCTACTCACCCAAGCTCTCCTACCCCGCCAAGCTCTCCTACTCCCCCAAGTTCTCCTACTCCCCCAAGCTCTCCAACTCCCCCAAGCTCTCCTACTCCCCCAAGCTCTCCTCCTCCGGTATGATTTCCTAATCATCCTAACGCTCCTACTCCCCCAAGCTCTCCTACTCCCCCAAGCTCTCCTACTCCCCCAAGCTCTCCTACCCCGCCAAGCTCTCCTACTCCCCCAAGCTCTCCTACTCCCCCAAGCTCTCCTACTCCCCCAAGCTATCCTACTCCCCCAAGCTCTCCTACTCCCCCAAGCTCTCCTACACCCCAAGCTCTCCTACTCCCCCAAGCTCTCCTAATACCCCAAGCTCAACTATTCCAGTAAGCTCCTCTACTCCGCCATGCTCTCCTACTCCGGAAAGCTCTCCTACTCCCTCAAACTCTCCTAATCTGGTAAGCTCTCCTACTCCCGTAAGCTCTCCTACTCCCCCAAGCTCTCCGACACCAGTAAACTCTCCTACTCCAGTAAGCTCTCTGACTCCGGCAAGCTCTCTGACTCCCCCAAGCTCTCCGACTCCCCCAAGCTCTCCTACTCCCCCAAGCTCTCCTACTCCCCCAAGCACTCCTACTCCCCCAAGCTCTCCTATACCCGCAAGCTCTCCTACTCCCCCAAGCTCTCCTACTCCCCCAAGCTCTCCTCCTTCGGTATGATCTCCTACTCCCCCAAGCTCTCCTACTCACCCAAGCTCTCCTGCTCCCACAAGCTCTCCTACTCGCCCAAGCTCTCCTACTCCCCCAAGCTTTCCTAACCCGCCAAGCTCTCCTATTCCCCCAAGCTCTCCTACTCCCCCAAGCTCTCCTACTCCCCCAAGCTCTCCTACTCCTCCAAGCTCTCCTACTCCCCCAAGCTCTCCTACTCCCCGAAGCTCTCCTACTCCCCCAAGCTCTCCTACCCCCCAAGCTCTCCTACTTCGCCAAGCTCTCCTACTCCCCCAAGCTCTCCTACACCCCCAAGCTCTCCTACTCCCCCAAGCTCCCCTACTCCCCCAAGCTCTCCTACTCCCCCAAGCTCTCCTACTCCCCCAAGCTCTCCTACTCCCCCAAGCTCTCCTACTCCCCCAAGCTCTCCTACTCCCCCAAGCTCTCCTACTCCCCCAAGCTCTCCTACTTCCCCAAGCTCTCCTAGTACACCAATCTCTCCTACCCCGCCAATCTCTCCTTCTCACCCAAGTTCTCCTACTCCCCCAAGCTCTCGTACTCTCCCAAGCTGTCGTACACCTCCATGCTCTCGTAATCCCGCAAGCTCTCCTCCTCCGGTAAGCTCTCCTCCTTCGGTATGATCTCCTACTCCCCCAAGCTCTCCTACTCACTCAAGCTCTCCTGCTCCCCCAAGCTTCCTACTCCCCCAAGCTATCCTACTTCCCCAAGCTCTCCTACTCCACTAGGCTCTCCTACCCCGCCAAGCTCTCCTACTCCCCCAAGTTCTCCGACTCCCCCAAGCTCTCCTACTCCTCCAAGCTCTCGTAATCCCCTAAGCACTCCTCCTCCACCAAGCTCTCATCCTCCCCCAAGCTCTCCTCCTCCGGTAAGCTCTCCTCCTCTGGTATGATCTCCAAATCACCCTAACACTCCTACACCCCATGCTCTCCTACTCACCCAAGCTCTCCTACTCCCCCAAGATCTCCTACTCCCCCAAGCTCTCCTACTCCCCCAAGCTCTCCTAACCCGCCAAGCTCTCCTACTCCCACAAATTCTCCTACTCCCCCAAGCTCTCCAACTCCCCCAAGCTCTCCTACTCCCCCAATCTCTCCTTCTCCCCCAAGCTCTCCTACTCCCCCAAGCTCTCGTACACCCCCAAGCTCTCGTACTCCCCCAAGCTCTCGTACTGACCCAATATCTCGTAATCCCCCAAGCTCTGCTCCTCCCCCAAGCTCTCCTCCTCCCCCAAGCTCTCCTCCTCCGGTATGATTTCCTAATCATCCTAACGCTCCTACTCATCCAAGCTCTCCTACTCCCCCAAGATCTCCTACTCCCCCAAGCTCTCCTACTCCCCCAAGCTCTCCTACTTCCCCAAGCTCTCCTACTCCCCCAAGCTCTCCTACTCCCCCAAGCTCTCCACCTCCGGTATGGTCTCCTCCTATCCCAAGCTCTCCTACTCCCCCATGCTCTCCTACTCCCCCAAGCTCTCCTACTCCCCCAAGCTCTCCTACTCACCCAAGCTCTCCTACTCTCCCAAGCTCTCCTACTCCCCCAAGCTCTCCTACTCCCCCAAGCTCTCCTACTCTCCCAAGCTCTCCTACTCCCCCAAGCTCTCCTACTCCGGTAAGCTCTCCTACTCCGGTAAGCTCGCCTAATCCCCGAAGCTCTACTACTCTTCCAAGCTCTCCGACACCGGTAAACTCTCCTACTCCGCTAAGCTCTCCTACTCCGCCAAACTCTCCTACTCCCCCAAGCTCTCCAACTCCCCCAAGCTCTCCTACTCCCCCAATCTCTCCTACTCCCCCAAGCTCTCCTACTCCCCCAAGCGCTCGTACACCCCCAAGCTCTCGTACTCCCCCAAGCTCTCGTACTGACCCAAGATCTCGTATTCCCCCATGCTCTGCTCCTCCCCCAAGCTCTCCTCCTCCCCCAAGCTCTCCTCCTCCGGTAGGATTTCCTAATCATCCTAACGCTCCTACTCACCCAAGCTCTCCTACTCCACCAAGATCTCCTACTCCCCCAAGCTCTCCTACTCCCCCAAGCTCTCCTACTCCCCCAAGCTCTCCTACGCCCCCAAGCTCTCCTACTCCCCCAAGCTCTCTTACTTCCCCAAGCTCTCCTACTCCCCCAAGCTCTCCTACTCCCCCAAGCTATCCTCCTCCGGTATGCTCTCCTCCTCTCCCAAGCTCTCCTACTCCCCCAAGCTCTCCTACTCACCCAAGCTCTCCTACTCCCCCAAGCTCTCCTACTCCGGTAAGCTCTCCTACTCCGGTAAGCTCGCCTAATCCCCGAAGTTCTACTACTCTTCCAAGCTCTCCGGCACCGGTAAACTCTCCTTCTCCGCTAAGCTCTCCTACTCCGCCAAACTCTCCTACTCCGCCAAGCTCTCCTACTCCCCCAATCTCTCCTACTTCCCCAAGCTCTCCTACTCCCCCAAGCTCTCCTACTCCCCCAAGCTCTCCTACTCCCCCAAGCTCTCCTACTCCCCCAAGCTCTCCTCCTCCGGTATGCTCTCCTCCTCTCCCAAGCTCTCCTACTCCCCCAAGCTCTCCTACTCCCCCAAGCTCTCCTACTCCCCCAATCTCTCCTGCTCCCCCAAGCTCTCCTACTCCCCCAAGCACTCCTACTCCCCCAAGGTCTCCTACTCCCCCAAGCTCTCTTACTCCCCCAAGCTCTCCTACTCCCCCAAGCTCTCCTACTTCCCCAAGCTCTCCTACTACACCAATCTCTCCTACTCCGCCAAGCTCTCCTACTCACACAAGTTCTCCTACTCCCCCAAGCTCTCGTACTCCCCCAAGCTGTCGTACTCCTCCATGCTCTCGTAATCCCCCAAGCTCTCCTCCTCCGGTAAGCTCTCCTCCTCCGGTATGATCTCCTACTCCCCCAAGCTCTCCTACTCACTCAAGCTCTCCTGCTCCCCCAAGCTTTCCTACTCCCCCAAGCTCTCCACTTCCCCAAGCTCTCCTACTCCACCAGGCTCTGCTACTCCTCCAAGCTCTCCTACTCCCCCAAGCTCTCCTACTCTCCCAAGCTCTCCTACTCACCCAAGCTCTCCTACTCCTCCAAGCTCTCGTAATCCCCTAAGCACTCCTCCTCCACCAAGCTCTCATCCTCCCCCAAGCTCTCCTCCTCCGGTAAGCTCTCCTCCTCTGGTATGATCTCCAAATCACCCTAACACTCCTACACCCCAAGCTCTCCTACTCACCCAAGCTCTCCTACTCCCCCAAGATCTCCTACTCCCCCAAGTTCTCCGACTCCCCCAAGCTCTCCTACTCCTCCAAGCTCTCGTAATCCCCTAAGCACTCCTCCTCCACCAAGCTCTCATCCTCCCCCAAGCTCTCCTCCTCCGGTAAGCTCTCCTCCTCTGGTATGATCTCCAAATCAACCTAACACTCCTACACCCCAAGCTCTCCTACTCACCCAAGCTCTCCTACTCCCCCAAGATCTCCTACTCCCCCAATCTCTCCTACTCCCCCAAGCTCTCGTACTCTCCCAAGCTGTCGTACACCTCCATGCTCTCGTAATCCCCCAAGCTCTCCTCCTCCGGTAAGCTCTCCTCCTTCGGTATGATCTCCTACTCCCCCAAGCTCTCCTACTCACTCAAGCTCTCCTGCTCCCCCAAGCTTCCTACTCCCCCAAGCTATCCTACTTCCCCAAGCTCTCCTACTCCACTAGGCTCTCCTACCCCGCCAAGCTCTCCTACTCCCCCAAGTTCTCGTACTCCCCCAAGCTCTCGTACTCCCCCAAGATCTCGTAATCCCCCAAGCTCTCCTCCTCCCCCAAGCTCTCCTCCTCCCCCAAGCTCTCCTCCTCCGGTATGATTTCCTAATCATCCTAACGCTCCTACTCCCCCAAGCTCTCCTACTCCCCCAAGCTCTCCTACTCCCCCAAGCTCTCCTACCCCGCCAAGCTCTCCTACTCCCCCAAGCTCTCCTACTCCCCCAAGCTCTCCTACTCCCCCAAGCTCTCCTACTCCCCCAAGCTCTCCTACTCCCCCAAGCTCTCCTACTTCCCCAAGCTCTCCTACTCCCCCAAGCTCTCCTACTCCCCCAAGCTCTCCTCCTCCGGTATGCTCTCATCCTCTCCCAAGCTCTCCTACTCCCCCAAGCTCTCCTACTCCCCCAAGCTCTCCTACTCCCCCAAGCTCTCCTACTCCCACAAGCTCTCCTACTCACCCAAGCTCTCCTACTCCCCCAAGCTCTCCTACTCCCCCAAGCTCTCCTACTCCCCCAAGCTCTCCTACTCTCCCAAGCTCTCCGACTCCCCCAAGCTCTCCTACTGCGGTAAGCTCTCCTACTCCGGTAAGCTCGCCTAATCACCGAAGCTCTACTACTCTCCCAAGCTCTCCGACACCGGTAAACTCTCCTACTCACTCAAGCTCTCCTGCTCCCCCAAGCTCTCCTACTCCCCCAAGCTCTCCTACCTCCCCAAGCTCTCCTACTCCACCAGGCTCTCCTACCCCGCCAAGCTCACCTACTCCCGCAAGTTCTCCTACTCCCCCAAGCTCTCCTACTCCCCCAAGCTCTCGTAATCCCCCAAGCACTCCTCCTCCCCCAAGCTCTCATCCTCCCCCAAGCTCTCCTCCTCCGGTAAGCTCTCCTCCTCTGGTATGATCTCCTAATCACCCTAAAACTCCTACTCCCCCAAGCTCTCCTACTCACCCAAGCTCTCCTACTCCCCCAAGATCTCCTACTCCCCCAAGCTCTCCTACTCCCCCAAGCTCTCCTACCCCCCCAAGCTCTCCAACTCCCCCAAGCTCTCCTACTCCCCCAATCTCCCATACTCCCCCAAGCTCTCCTACTCCCCCAAGCTCTCGTACACCCCCACGCTCTCGTACTCCCCCAAGCTCTCGTACTCACCCAAGTTCTCGTAATCCCCCAAGCTCTCCTCCTCCCCCAAGCTCACCTCCTCCCCCAAGCTCTCCTCCTCCGGGATGATTTCCTAATCATCCTAACGCTCCTACTCCCCCAATCTCTCCTACTCCCCCAAGCTCTCCTACTCTCCAAAGCTCTCCTACGCCGCCAAGCTCTCCTACTCCCCCAAGCTCTCCTACTCCCCCAAGCTCTCCAACTCCCCCAAGCTCATCTACTCCCCCAAGCTCTCCTACTCCCCCAAGCTCTCCTACTCCCCCAAGCTCTCCTGCTCCCCCAAGCTTTCCTACTCCCCCAAGCTCTCCTACTCCCCCAAGCTCTCCTACTCCCCCAAGCTCTCCTACTTCCCCAAGCTCTCGTACTCCCCCAAGCTGTCGTACTCCCCCATGCTCTCGTAATCCCCCAAGCTCTCCTCCTCCGGTAAGCTCTCCTCCTCCGGTATGATCTCCTACTCCCCCAAGCTCGCCTACTCACCAAAGCTCTCCTGCTCCCCCAAGCTTTCCTACCCCGCCAAGCTCTCCTACTCCCCCAAGCTCTCCTACTTCCCCAAGCTCTCCTACTACCCCAAGCTCTCCTACTCCCCCAAGCTCTCCTACTCCCCCAATCTCTCCTACTCCCCCAAGCTCTCCTACACCCCAAGCTCTCCTACTCCCCCAAGCTCTCCTACTTCCCCAAGCTCTCCTACTCCACCAAGCTCTCCTACCCCGCCAAGCTCTCCTACTACCCCAAGTTCTCCTACTCCCCCAAGCTCTCCTGCTCCCCCAAGCTCTCGTAATCCCCCAAGCACTCCTCCTCCCCCAAGCTCTCATCCTCCCCCAAGCTCTCCTCCTCCGGTAAGCTCTCCTCCTCTGGTATGATCTCCTAATCAACCTAACACTCCTACTCCCCCAAGCTGTCCTACTCACCCAAGCTCTCCTACCCCGCCAAGCTCTCCTACTCCCCCAAGTTCTCCTACTCCCCCAAGCTCTCCAACTCCCCCAAGCTCTCCTACTCCCCCAAGCTCTCCTCCTCCGGTATGATTTCCTAATCATCCTAACGCTCCTACTCCCCCAAGCTCTCCTACTCCCCCAAGCTCTCCTACTCCCCCAAGCTCTCCTACCCCGCCAAGCTCTCCTACTCCCCCAAGCTCTCCTACTCCCCCAAGCTCTCCTACTCCCCCAAGCTATCCTACTCCCCCAAGCTCTCCTACTCCCCCAAGCTCTCCTACACCCCAAGCTCTCCTACTCCCCCAAGCTCTCCTAATACCCCAAGCTCAACTATTCCAGTAAGCTCCTCTACTCCGCCATGCTCTCCTACTCCGGAAAGCTCTCCTACTCCCTCAAACTCTCCTAATCTGGTAAGCTCTCCTACTCCCGTAAGCTCTCCTACTCCCCCAAGCTCTCCGACACCAGTAAACTCTCCTACTCCAGTAAGCTCTCTGACTCCGGCAAGCTCTCTGACTCCCCCAAGCTCTCCGACTCCCCCAAGCTCTCCTACTCCCCCAAGCTCTCCTACTCCCCCAAGCACTCCTACTCCCCCAAGCTCTCCTATACCCGCAAGCTCTCCTACTCCCCCAAGCTCTCCTACTCCCCCAAGCTCTCCTCCTTCGGTATGATCTCCTACTCCCCCAAGCTCTCCTACTCACCCAAGCTCTCCTGCTCCCACAAGCTCTCCTACTCGCCCAAGCTCTCCTACTCCCCCAAGCTTTCCTAACCCGCCAAGCTCTCCTACTCCCCCAAGCTCTCCTACTCCCCCAAGCTCTCCTACTCCCCCAAGCTCTCCTACTCCTCCAAGCTCTCCTACTCCCCCAAGCTCTCCTACTCCCCGAAGCTCTCCTACTCCCCCAAGCTCTCCTACTCCCCCAAGCTCTCCTACTTCGCCAAGCTCTCCTACTCCCCCAAGCTCTCCTACACCCCCAAGCTCTCCTACTCCCCCAAGCTCCCCTACTCCCCCAAGCTCTCCTACTCCCCCAAGCTCTCCTACTCCCCCAAGCTCTCCTACTCCCCCAAGCTCTCCTACTCCCCCAAGCTCTCCTACTCCCCCAAGCTCTCCTACTCCCCCAAGCTCTCCTACTTCCCCAAGCTCTCCTAGTACACCAATCTCTCCTACCCCGCCAATCTCTCCTTCTCACCCAAGTTCTCCTACTCCCCCAAGCTCTCGTACTCTCCCAAGCTGTCGTACACCTCCATGCTCTCGTAATCCCGCAAGCTCTCCTCCTCCGGTAAGCTCTCCTCCTTCGGTATGATCTCCTACTCCCCCAAGCTCTCCTACTCACTCAAGCTCTCCTGCTCCCCCAAGCTTCCTACTCCCCCAAGCTATCCTACTTCCCCAAGCTCTCCTACTCCACTAGGCTCTCCTACCCCGCCAAGCTCTCCTACTCCCCCAAGTTCTCCGACTCCCCCAAGCTCTCCTACTCCTCCAAGCTCTCGTAATCCCCTAAGCACTCCTCCTCCACCAAGCTCTCATCCTCCCCCAAGCTCTCCTCCTCCGGTAAGCTCTCCTCCTCTGGTATGATCTCCAAATCACCCTAACACTCCTACACCCCATGCTCTCCTACTCACCCAAGCTCTCCTACTCCCCCAAGATCTCCTACTCCCCCAAGCTCTCCTACTCCCCCAAGCTCTCCTAACCCGCCAAGCTCTCCTACTCCCACAAATTCTCCTACTCCCCCAAGCTCTCCAACTCCCCCAAGCTCTCCTACTCCCCCAATCTCTCCTTCTCCCCCAAGCTCTCCTACTCCCCCAAGCTCTCGTACACCCCCAAGCTCTCGTACTCCCCCAAGCTCTCGTACTGACCCAATATCTCGTAATCCCCCAAGCTCTGCTCCTCCCCCAAGCTCTCCTCCTCCCCCAAGCTCTCCTCCTCCGGTATGATTTCCTAATCATCCTAACGCTCCTACTCATCCAAGCTCTCCTACTCCCCCAAGATCTCCTACTCCCCCAAGCTCTCCTACTCCCCCAAGCTCTCCTACTTCCCCAAGCTCTCCTACTCCCCCAAGCTCTCCTACTCCCCCAAGCTCTCCACCTCCGGTATGGTCTCCTCCTATCCCAAGCTCTCCTACTCCCCCATGCTCTCCTACTCCCCCAAGCTCTCCTACTCCCCCAAGCTCTCCTACTCACCCAAGCTCTCCTACTCTCCCAAGCTCTCCTACTCCCCCAAGCTCTCCTACTCCCCCAAGCTCTCCTACTCTCCCAAGCTCTCCTACTCCCCCAAGCTCTCCTACTCCGGTAAGCTCTCCTACTCCGGTAAGCTCGCCTAATCCCCGAAGCTCTACTACTCTTCCAAGCTCTCCGACACCGGTAAACTCTCCTACTCCGCTAAGCTCTCCTACTCCGCCAAACTCTCCTACTCCCCCAAGCTCTCCAACTCCCCCAAGCTCTCCTACTCCCCCAATCTCTCCTACTCCCCCAAGCTCTCCTACTCCCCCAAGCGCTCGTACACCCCCAAGCTCTCGTACTCCCCAAAGCTCTCGTACTGACCCAAGATCTCGTATTCCCCCATGCTCTGCTCCTCCCCCAAGCTCTCCTCCTCCCCCAAGCTCTCCTCCTCCGGTAGGATTTCCTAATCATCCTAACGCTCCTACTCACCCAAGCTCTCCTACTCCACCAAGATCTCCTACTCCCCCAAGCTCTCCTACTCCCCCAAGCTCTCCTACTCCCCCAAGCTCTCCTACGCCCCCAAGCTCTCCTACTCCCCCAAGCTCTCTTACTTCCCCAAGCTCTCCTACTCCCCCAAGCTCTCCTACTCCCCCAAGCTATCCTCCTCCGGTATGCTCTCCTCCTCTCCCAAGCTCTCCTACTCCCCCAAGCTCTCCTACTCACCCAAGCTCTCCTACTCCCCCAAGCTCTCCTACTCCGGTAAGCTCTCCTACTCCGGTAAGCTCGCCTAATCCCCGAAGTTCTACTACTCTTCCAAGCTCTCCGGCACCGGTAAACTCTCCTTCTCCGCTAAGCTCTCCTACTCCGCCAAACTCTCCTACTCCGCCAAGCTCTCCTACTCCCCCAATCTCTCCTACTTCCCCAAGCTCTCCTACTCCCCCAAGCTCTCCTACTCCCCCAAGCTCTCCTACTCCCCCAAGCTCTCCTACTCCCCCAAGCTCTCCTCCTCCGGTATGCTCTCCTCCTCTCCCAAGCTCTCCTACTCCCCCAAGCTCTCCTACTCCCCCAAGCTCTCCTACTCCCCCAATCTCTCCTGCTCCCCCAAGCTCTCCTACTCCCCCAAGCACTCCTACTCCCCCAAGGTCTCCTACTCCCCCAAGCTCTCTTACTCCCCCAAGCTCTCCTACTCCCCCAAGCTCTCCTACTTCCCCAAGCTCTCCTACTACACCAATCTCTCCTACTCCGCCAAGCTCTCCTACTCACACAAGTTCTCCTACTCCCCCAAGCTCTCGTACTCCCCCAAGCTGTCGTACTCCTCCATGCTCTCGTAATCCCCCAAGCTCTCCTCCTCCGGTAAGCTCTCCTCCTCCGGTATGATCTCCTACTCCCCCAAGCTCTCCTACTCACTCAAGCTCTCCTGCTCCCCCAAGCTTTCCTACTCCCCCAAGCTCTCCACTTCCCCAAGCTCTCCTACTCCACCAGGCTCTGCTACTCCTCCAAGCTCTCCTACTCCCCCAAGCTCTCCTACTCTCCCAAGCTCTCCTACTCACCCAAGCTCTCCTACTCCCCCAAGCTCTCGTACTCCCCCAAGCTCTCCTACTCTCCCAAGCTCTCCTACTCCCCCAAGCTCTCCTACTCCCCCAAGCTCTCGTACTCTCCCAAGCTCTCCTACTCGCCCAAGCTCTCCTACTCCCCCAAGCTTTCCTACCCCGCCAAGCTCTCCTACTCCCCCAAGCTCTCCTTCTCCCCCAAGCTCTCCTACTCCCCCAAGCTCTCCTACTCCCCCAAGCTCTCCTACTCCCTCAAGCTCTCCTACTCCCCCAAGCTCTCCGACTCCCCCAAGCTCTCCTACTCCCCCAAGCTCTCCTACTCCCCCAAGCTCCCCTACTTCCCCAAGCTCTCCTACTCCCCCAAGCTCTCCTACTCCCCCAAGCTCTCCTACTTCCCCAAGCTCTCCTACTCCCCCAAGCTCTCCTACTCCCCCAAGCTCTCCTACTCCCCCAAGCTCTCCTACTCACCCAAGCTCTCCTACTCCCCCAAGCTCTCCTACTCCCCCAAGCTCTCCTACTTCCCCAAGCTCTCCTACTACACCAATCTCTCCTACCCCGCCAAACTATCCTACTCCCCCAAGTTCTCCTACTCCCGCAAGCTGTCCTACTCCCCCAAGCTGTCGTACTCCCCCATGCTCTCGTAATCCCCCAAGCTCTCCTCCTCCGGTAAGCTCTTCTCCTCCGGTATGAACTCCTACTCCCCAAAGCTCTCCTACTCACCCAAGCTCTCCTGCTCCCCCAAGCTCTCCTACTCCCCCAAGCTCTCCTACTCCCCCAACCTTTCCTTCCCCGCCAAGCTCTCCTACTCCCCCAAGCTCTCCTACTCCCCCAAGCTCTCCTACTTCCCCAAGCTCTCCTACAACACCAATCTCTCCTACTCCGCCAAGCTCTCCTACTCACACAAGTTCTCCTACTCCCCCAAGCTCTCGTACTCCCCCAAGCTGTCGTACTCCTCCATGCTCTTGTAATCCCCCAAGCTCTCCTCCTTCGCTAAGCTCTCCTCCTCCGGTATGATCTCCTACTCCCCCAAGCTCTCCTACTCACTCAAGCTCTCCTGCTCCCCCAAGCTCTCCTACTCCCCCAAGCTCTCCACTTCCCCAAGCTCTCCTACTCCACCAGGCTCTCCTACTCCCCCAAGCTCTCCTACTCCCCCAAGCTCTCCTACTCTCCCAAGCTCTCCTACTCCCCCAAGCTCTCCTACTCCCCCAAGCTCTTCTACTCCGCCAAGCTCTCCTACTCTCCCAAGCTCTCCTACTCCCCCAAGCTCTCCTACTCCCCCAAGCTCTCCTACTCGCCCAAGCTCTCCTACTCGCCCAAGCTCTCCTACTCCCCCAAGCTTTCCTACCCCGCCAAGCTCTCCTACTCCCCCAAGCTCTCCTTCTCCCCCAAGCTCTCCTACTCCCCCAAGCTCTCCTACTCCCCCAAGCTCTCCTACTCCCCCAAGCTCTCCTACTCCCCCAAGCTCTCCGACTCCCCCAAGCTCTCCTACTCCCCCAAGCTCTCCTACTTCCCCAAGCTCTCCTACTCCCCCAAGCTCTCCTACTCCCCCAAGCTCTCCTACTTCCCCAAGCTCTCCTACTCCCCCAAGCTCTCCTACTCCCCCAAGGTCTCCTACTCCCCCAAGCTCTCCTACTCCCCCAACCTCTCCTACTCCCCCAAGCTCTCCTACTCCCCCAAGCTCTCCTACTTCCCCAAGCTCTCCTACTACACCAATCTCTCCTACCCCGCCAAACTATCCTACTCCCCCAAGTTCTCCTACTCCCGCAAGCTGTCCTACTCCCCCAAGCTGTCGTACTCCCCCATGCTCTCGTAATCCCCAAAGCTCTCCTCCTCCGGTAAGCTCTCCTCCTCCGGTATGAACTCCTACTCCCCCAAGCTCTCCTACTCACCCAAGCTCTCCTGCTCCCCCAAACTCTCCTACTCCCCCAAGCTCTCCTACTCCCCCAACGTTTCCTTCCCCGCCAAGCTCTCCTACTCCCCCAAACTCTCCTACTCCCCCAAGCTCTCCTACTACCCCAAGCTCTCCTACTCCCCCAAGCTCTCCTACTCCCCCAAGCTCTCCTACTCTCCCAAGGTCTCCTACTCCCCCAAGCTCTCCTACTCCCCCAAGCTCTCCTACTCCGCCAAGCTCTCCTACTCTCCCAAGCTCTCCTACTCCCCCAAGCTCTCCTACTCCCCCAAGCTCTCCTACTCGCCCAAGCTCTCCTACTCGCCCAAGCTCTCCTACTCCCCCAAGCTTTCCTACCCCGCCAAGCTCTCCTACTCCCCCAAGCTCTCCTTCTCCCCCAAGCTCTCCTACTCCCCCAAGCTCTCCTACTCCCCCAAGCTCTCCTACTACCCCAAGTTCTCCTAATCCCCCAAGCTCTCCTACTCCCACAAGCTCTCCTACTCCCCCAAGCTCTCCTACTTCCCCAAGCTCTCCTACTCCCCCAAGCTCTCCTACTCCCCCAAGCTCTCCTACTTCCCCAAGCTCTCCTACTCCCCCAAGCTCTCCTACTCCCCCAAGCTCTCCTACTCCCCCAAGCTCTCCTACTCCCCCAAGCTCTCCTACTCCCCCAAGCTCTCCTACTTCCCCAAGCTCTCCTACTACACCAATCTCTCCTACCCCGCCAAACTATCCGACTCCCCCAAGTTCTCCTACTCCCGCAAGCTGTCCTAATCCCCCAAGCTGTCGTAATCCCCCATGCTCTCGTAATCCCCAAAGCTCTCCTCCTCCGGTAAGCTCTCCTCCTCCGGTAAGCTCTCCTACTCTTCCACGCTCTCCTCCTCCGGTATGGTCTCCTCCTCTCCCAAGCTCTCCTACTCCCCCATGCTCTCCTACTCCCCCAAACTCTCCTACTCCCCCAAGCTCTCCTACTCACCCAAGCTCTCCTACTCTCCCAAGCTCTCCTACTCCCCCAAGCTCTGCTACTCCCCCAAGCTCTCCTACTCTCCCAAGCTCTCCTACTCCCCCAAGCTCTCCTACTCCGGTAAGCTCTCCTACTCCGGTGAGCTCGCCTAATCCCCGAAGCTCTACTACTCTTCCAAGCTCTCCGACACCGGTAAACTCTCCTACTCCGCTAAGCTCTCCTACTCCGCCAAACTCTCCTACTCCCCCAAGCTCTCCAGTCCCCCAAGCTCTCCCACTCCCCCAATCTCTCCTACTCCCCCAAGCTCTCCTACTCCCCCAAGCACTCGTACACCCCCAAGCTCTCGTACTCCCCCAAGCTCTCGTACTGACCCAAGATCTCGTATTCCCCCATGCTCTGCTCCTCCCCCAAGCTCTCCTCCTCCCCCAAGCTCTCCTCCTCCGGTAGGATTTCCTAATCATCCTAACGCTCCTACTCACCCAAGCTCTCCTACTCCCCCAAGATCTCCTACTCCCCCAAGCTCTCCTACTCCCCCAAGCTCTCCTACTCCCCCAAGCTCTCCTAATCCCCCAAGCTCTCCTACTCCCCCAAGCTCTCCTACTCCCCCAAGCTCTCCTCCTCCGGTATGCTCTCCTCCTCTCCCAAGCTCTCCTACTCCCCCAAGCTCTCCTACTCCCCCAAGCTCTCCTACTCCCCCAAGCTCTCCTACTCCGGTAAGCTCTCCTACTCCGGTAAGCTCGCCTAATCCCCGAAGCTCTACTACTCTTCCAAGCTCTCCGGCACCGGTAAACTCTCCTTCTCCGCTAAGCTCTCCTACTCCGCCAAACTCTCCTACTCCGCCAAGCTCTCCTACTCCCCCAATCTCTCCTACTTCCCCAAGCTCTCCTACTACCCCAAGCTCTCCTACTCCCCCAAGCTCTCCTACTCCCCCAATCTCTCCTACTCCCCCAAGCTCTCCTACACCCCAAGCTCTCCTACTCCCCCAAGCTCTCCTACTTCCCCAAGCTCTCCTACTCCACCAAGCTCTCCTACCCCGCCAAGCTCTCCTACTACCCCAAGTTCTCCTACTCCCCCAAGCTCTCCTGCTCCCCCAAGCTCTCGTAATCCCCCAAGCACTCCTCCTCCCCCAAGCTCTCATCCTCCCCCAAGCTCTCCTCCTCCGGTAAGCTCTCCTCCTCTGGTATGATCTCCTAATCAACCTAACACTCCTACTCCCCCAAGCTGTCCTACTCACCCAAGCTCTCCTACCCCGCCAAGCTCTCCTACTCCCCCAAGTTCTCCTACTCCCCCAAGCTCTCCAACTCCCCCAAGCTCTCCTACTCCCCCAAGCTCTCCTCCTCCGGTATGATTTCCTAATCATCCTAACGCTCCTACTCCCCCAAGCTCTCCTACTCCCCCAAGCTCTCCTACTCCCCCAAGCTCTCCTACCCCGCCAAGCTCTCCTACTCCCCCAAGCTCTCCTACTCCCCCAAGCTCTCCTACTCCCCCAAGCTATGCTACTCCCCCAAGCTCTCCTACTCCCCCAAGCTCTCCTACACCCCAAGCTCTCCTACTCCCCCAAGCTCTCCTAATACCCCAAGCTCAACTATTCCAGTAAGCTCCTCTACTCCGCCATGCTCTCCTACTCCGGAAAGCTCTCCTACTCCCTCAAACTCTCCTAATCTGGTAAGCTCTCCTACTCCCGTAAGCTCTCCTACTCCCCCAAGCTCTCCGACACCAGTAAACTCTCCTACTCCAGTAAGCTCTCTGACTCCGGCAAGCTCTCTGACTCCCCCAAGCTCTCCGACTCCCCCAAGCTCTCCTACTCCCCCAAGCTCTCCTACTCCCCCAAGCACTCCTACTCCCCCAAGCTCTCCTATACACGCAAGCTCTCCTACTCCCCCAAGCTCTCCTACTCCCCCAAGCTCTCCTCCTTCGGTATGATCTCCTACTCCCCCAAGCTCTCCTACTCACCCAAGCTCTCCTGCTCCCACAAGCTCTCCTACTCGCCCAAGCTCTCCTACTCCCCCAAGCTTTCCTAACCCGCCAAGCTCTCCTACTCCCCCAAGCTCTCCTACTCCCCCAAGCTCTCCTACTCCCCCAAGCTCTCCTACTCCTCCAAGCTCTCCTACTCCCCCAAGCTCTCCTACTCCCCGAAGCTCTCCTACTCCCCCAAGCTCTCCTACTCCCCCAAGCTCTCCTACTTCGCCAAGCTCTCCTACTCCCCCAAGCTCTCCTACACCCCCAAGCTCTCCTACTCCCCCAAGCTCCCCTACTCCCCCAAGCTCTCCTACTCCCCCAAGCTCTCCTACTCCCCCAAGCTCTCCTACTCCCCCAAGCTCTCCTACTCCCCCAAGCTCTCCTACTCCCCCAAGCTCTCCTACTCCCCCAAGCTCTCCTACTTCCCCAAGCTCTCCTAGTACACCAATCTCTCCTACCCCGCCAATCTCTCCTTCTCACCCAAGTTCTCCTACTCCCCCAAGCTCTCGTACTCTCCCAAGCTGTCGTACACCTCCATGCTCTCGTAATCCCGCAAGCTCTCCTCCTCCGGTAAGCTCTCCTCCTTCGGTATGATCTCCTACTCCCCCAAGCTCTCCTACTCACTCAAGCTCTCCTGCTCCCCCAAGCTTCCTACTCCCCCAAGCTATCCTACTTCCCCAAGCTCTCCTACTCCACTAGGCTCTCCTACCCCGCCAAGCTCTCCTACTCCCCCAAGTTCTCCGACTCCCCCAAGCTCTCCTACTCCTCCAAGCTCTCGTAATCCCCTAAGCACTCCTCCTCCACCAAGCTCTCATCCTCCCCCAAGCTCTCCTCCTCCGGTAAGCTCTCCTCCTCTGGTATGATCTCCAAATCACCCTAACACTCCTACACCCCATGCTCTCCTACTCACCCAAGCTCTCCTACTCCCCCAAGATCTCCTACTCCCCCAAGCTCTCCTACTCCCCCAAGCTCTCCTAACCCGCCAAGCTCTCCTACTCCCACAAATTCTCCTACTCCCCCAAGCTCTCCAACTCCCCCAAGCTCTCCTACTCCCCCAATCTCTCCTACTCCCCCAAGCTCTCCTACTCCCCCAACCTCTCGTACACCCCCAAGCTCTCGTACTCCCCCAAGCTCTCGTACTGACCCAATATCTCGTAATCCCCCAAGCTCTGCTCCTCCCCCAAGCTCTCCTCCTCCCCCAAGCTCTCCTCCTCCGGTATGATTTCCTAATCATCCTAACGCTCCTACTCATCCAAGCTCTCCTACTCCCCCAAGATCTCCTACTCCCCCAAGCTCTCCTACTCCCCCAAGCTCTCCTACTTCCCCAAGCTCTCCTACTCCCCCAAGCTCTCCTACTCCCCCAAGCTCTCCACCTCCGGTATGGTCTCCTCCTATCCCAAGCTCTCCTACTCCCCCATGCACTCCTACTCCCCCAAGCTCTCCTACTCCCCCAAGCTCTCCTACTCACCCAAGCTCTCCTACTCTCCCAAGCTCTCCTACTCCCCCAAGCTCTCCTACTCCCCCAAGCTCTCCTACTCCCCCAAGCTCTCCTACTCCGGTAAGCTCTCCTACTCCGGTAAGCTCGCCTAATCCCCGAAGCTCTACTACTCTTCCAAGCTCTCCGACACCGGTAAACTCTCCTACTCCGCTAAGCTCTCCTACTCCGCCAAACTCTCCTACTCCCCCAAGCTCTCCAACTCCCCCAAGCTCTCCTACTCCCCCAATCTCTCCTACTCCCCCAAGCTCTCCTACTCCCCCAAGCGCTCGTACACCCCCAAGCTCTCGTACTCCCCCAAGCTCTCGTACTGACCCAAGATCTCGTATTCCCCCATGCTCTGCTCCTCCCCCAAGCTCTTCTCCTCCCCCAAGCTCTCCTCCTCCGGTAGGATTTCCTAATCATCCTAACGCTCCTACTCACCCAAGCTCTCCTACTCCCCCAAGATCTCCTACTCCCCCAAGCTCTCCTACTCCCCCAAGCTCTCCTACTCCCCCAAGCTCTCCTACGCCCCCAAGCTCTCCTACTCCCCCAAGCTCTCCTACTTCCCCAAGCTCTCCTACTCCCCCAAGCTCTCCTACTCCCCCAAGCTATCCTCCTCCGGTATGCTCTCCTCCTCTCCCAAGCTCTCCTACTCCCCCAAGCTCTCCTACTCACCCAAGCTCTCCTACTCCCCCAAGCTCTCCTACTCCGGTAAGCTCTCCTACTCCGGTAAGCTCGCCTAATCCCCGAAGTTCTACTACTCTTCCAAGCTCTCCGGCACCGGTAAACTCTCCTTCTCCGCTAAGCTCTCCTACTCCGCCAAACTCTCCTACTCCGCCAAGCTCTCCTACTCCCCCAATCTCTCCTACTTCCCCAAGCTCTCCTACTCCCCCAAGCTCTCCTACTCCCCCAAGCTCTCCTACTCCCCCAAGCTCTCCTACTCCCCCAAGCTCTCCTCCTCCGGTATGCTCTCCTCCTCTCCCAAGCTCTCCTACTCCCCCAAGCTCTCCTACTCCCCCAAGCTCTCCTACTCCCCCAATCTCTCCTGCTCCCCCAAGCTCTCCTACTCCCCCAAGCACTCCTACTCCCCCAAGGTCTCCTACTCCCCCAAGCTCTCTTACTCCCCCAAGCTCTCCTACTCCCCCAAGCTCTCCTACTTCCCCAAGCTCTCCTACTACACCAATCTCTCCTACTCCGCCAAGCTCTCCTACTCACACAAGTTCTCCTACTCCCCCAAGCTCTCGTACTCCCCCAAGCTGTCGTACTCCTCCATGCTCTCGTAATCCCCCAAGCTCTCCTCCTCCGGTAAGCTCTCCTCCTCCGGTATGATCTCCTACTCCCCCAAGCTCTCCTACTCACTCAAGCTCTCCTGCTCCCCCAAGCTTTCCTACTCCCCCAAGCTCTCCACTTCCCCAAGCTCTCCTACTCCACCAGGCTCTGCTACTCCTCCAAGCTCTCCTACTCCCCCAAGCTCTCCTACTCTCCCAAGCTCTCCTACTCACCCAAGCTCTCCTACTCCCCCAAGCTCTCGTACTCCCCCAAGCTCTCCTACTCTCCCAAGCTCTCCTACTCCCCCAAGCTCTCCTACTCCCCCAAGCTCTCGTACTCTCCCAAGCTCTCCTACTCGCCCAAGCTCTCCTACTCCCCCAAGCTTTCCTACCCCGCCAAGCTCTCCTACTCCCCCAAGCTCTCCTTCTCCCCCAAGCTCTCCTACTCCCCCAAGCTCTCCTACTCCCCCAAGCTCTCCTACTCCCTCAAGCTCTCATACTCCCCCAAGCTCTCCGACTCCCCCAAGCTCTCCTACTCCCCCAAGCTCTCCTACTCCCCCAAGCTCCCCTACTTCCCCAAGCTCTCCGACTCCCCCAAGCTCTCCTACTCCCCCAAGCTCTCCTACTTCCCCAAGCTCTCCTACTCCCCCAAGCTCTCCTACTCCCCCAAGCTCTCCTACTCCCCCAAGCTCTCCTACTCCCCCAAGCTCTCCTACTCCCCCAAGCTCTCCTACTCCCCCAAGCTCTCCTACTTCCCCAAGCTCTCCTACTACACCAATCTCTCCTACCCCGCCAAACTATCCTACTCCCCCAAGTTCTCCTACTCCCGCAAGCTGTCCTACTCCCCCAAGCTGTCGTACTCCCCCATGCTCTCGTAATCCCCCAAGCTCTCCTCCTCCGGTAAGCTCTTCTCCTCCGGTATGAACTCCTACTCCCCCAAGCTCTCCTACTCACCCAAGCTCTCCTGCTCCCCCAAGCTCTCCTACTCCCCCAAGCTCTCCTACTCCCCCAACCTTTCCTTCCCCGCCAAGCTCTCCTACTCCCCCAAGCTCTCCTACTCCCCCAAGCTCTCCTACTTCCCCAAGCTCTCCTACAACACCAATCTCTCCTACTCCGCCAAGCTCTCCTACTCACACAAGTTCTCCTACTCCCCCAAGCTCTCGTACTCCCCCAAGCTGTCGTACTCCTCCATGCTCTTGTAATCCCCCAAGCTCTCCTCCTTCGCTAAGCTCTCCTCCTCCGGTATGATCTCCTACTCCCCCAAGCTCTCCTACTCACTCAAGCTCTCCTGCTCCCCCAAGCTCTCCTACTCCCCCAAGCTCTCCACTTCCCCAAGCTCTCCTACTCCACCAGGCTCTCCTACTCCCCCAAGCTCTCCTACTCCCCCAAGCTCTCCTACTCTCCCAAGCTCTCCTACTCCCCCAAGCTCTCCTACTCCCCCAAGCTCTTCTACTCCGCCAAGCTCTCCTACTCTCCCAAGCTCTCCTACTCCCCCAAGCTCTCCTACTCCCCCAAGCTCTCCTACTCGCCCAAGCTCTCCTACTCGCCCAAGCTCTCCTACTCCCCCAAGCTTTCCTACCCCGCCAAGCTCTCCTACTCCCCCAAGCTCTCCTTCTCCCCCAAGCTCTCCTACTCCCCCAAGCTCTCCTACTCCCCCAAGCTCTCCTACTCCCCCAAGCTCTCCTACTCCCCCAAGCTCTCCGACTCCCCCAAGCTCTCCTACTCCCCCAAGCTCTCCTACTTCCCCAAGCTCTCCTACTCCCCCAAGCTCTCCTACTCCCCCAAGCTCTCCTACTTCCCCAAGCTCTCCTACTCCCCCAAGCTCTCCTACTCCCCCAAGGTCTCCTACTCCCCCAAGCTCTCCTACTCCCCCAACCTCTCCTACTCCCCCAAGCTCTCCTACTCCCCCAAGCTCTCCTACTTCCCCAAGCTCTCCTACTACACCAATCTCTCCTACCCCGCCAAACTATCCTACTCCCCCAAGTTCTCCTACTCCCGCAAGCTGTCCTACTCCCCCAAGCTGTCGTACTCCCCCATGCTCTCGTAATCCCCAAAGCTCTCCTCCTCCGGTAAGCTCTCCTCCTCCGGTATGAACTCCTACTCCCCCAAGCTCTCCTACTCACCCAAGCTCTCCTGCTCCCCCAAACTCTCCTACTCCCCCAAGCTCTCCTACTCCCCCAACGTTTCCTTCCCCGCCAAGCTCTCCTACTCCCCCAAACTCTCCTACTCCCCCAAGCTCTCCTACTACCCCAAGCTCTCCTACTCCCCCAAGCTCTCCTACTCCCCCAAGCTCTCCTACTCTCCCAAGGTCTCCTACTCCCCCAAGCTCTCCTACTCCCCCAAGCTCTCCTACTCCGCCAAGCTCTCCTACTCTCCCAAGCTCTCCTACTCCCCCAAGCTCTCCTACTCCCCCAAGCTCTCCTACTCGCCCAAGCTCTCCTACTCGCCCAAGCTCTCCTACTCCCCCAAGCTTTCCTACCCCGCCAAGCTCTCCTACTCCCCCAAGCTCTCCTTCTCCCCCAAGCTCTCCTACTCCCCCAAGCTCTCCTACTCCCCCAAGCTCTCCTACTACCCCAAGTTCTCCTAATCCCCCAAGCTCTCCTACTCCCCCAAGCTCTCCTACTCCCCCAAGCTCTCCTACTTCCCCAAGCTCTCCTACTCCCCCAAGCTCTCCTACTCCCCCAAGCTCTCCTACTTCCCCAAGCTCTCCTACTCCCCCAAGCTCTCCTACTCCCCCAAGCTCTCCTACTCCCCCAAGCTCTCCTACTCCCCCAAGCTCTCCTACTCCCCCAAGCTCTCCTACTCCCCCAAGCTCTCCTACTTCCCCAAGCTCTCCTACTACACCAAGCTCTCCTACCCCGCCAAACTATCCGACTCCCCCAAGTTCTCCTACTCCCGCAAGCTGTCCTAATCCCCCAAGCTGTCGTAATCCCCCATGCTCTCGTAATCCCCAAAGCTCTCCTCCTCCGGTAAGCTCTCCTCCTCCGGTAAGCTCTCCTACTCTTCCACGCTCTCCTCCTCCGGTATGGTCTCCTCCTCTCCCAAGCTCTCCTACTCCCCCATGCTCTCCTACTCCCCCAAACTCTCCTACTCCCCCAAGCTCTCCTACTCACCCAAGCTCTCCTACTCTCCCAAGCTCTCCTACTCCCCCAAGCTCTGCTACTCCCCCAAGCTCTCCTACTCTCCCAAGCTCTCCTACTCCCCCAAGCTCTCCTACTCCGGTAAGCTCTCCTACTCCGGTGAGCTCGCCTAATCCCCGAAGCTCTACTACTCTTCCAAGCTCTCCGACACCGGTAAACTCTCCTACTCCGCTAAGCTCTCCTACTCCGCCAAACTCTCCTACTCCCCCAAGCTCTCCAGTCCCCCAAGCTCTCCCACTCCCCCAATCTCTCCTACTCCCCCAAGCTCTCCTACTCCCCCAAGCACTCGTACACCCCCAAGCTCTCGTACTCCCCCAAGCTCTCGTACTGACCCAAGATCTCGTATTCCCCCATGCTCTGCTCCTCCCCCAAGCTCTCCTCCTCCCCCAAGCTCTCCTCCTCCGGTAGGATTTCCTAATCATCCTAACGCTCCTACTCACCCAAGCTCTCCTACTCCCCCAAGATCTCCTACTCCCCCAAGCTCTCCTACTCCCCCAAGCTCTCCTACTCCCCCAAGCTCTCCTAATCCCCCAAGCTCTCCTACTCCCCCAAGCTCTCCTACTCCCCCAAGCTCTCCTCCTCCGGTATGCTCTCCTCCTCTCCCAAGCTCTCCTACTCCCCCAAGCTCTCCTACTCCGGTAAGCTCTCCTACTCCGGTAAGCTCGCCTAATCCCCGAAGCTCTACTACTCTTCCAAGCTCTCCGGCACCGGTAAACTCTCCTTCTCCGCTAAGCTCTCCTACTCCGCCAAACTCTCCTACTCCGCCAAGCTCTACTACTCCCCCAATCTCTCCTCCTCTCCCAAGCTCTCCTACTCCCCCAAGCTCTCCTACTCCCCCAAGCTCTCCTACTCCCCCAATCTCTCCTGCTCCCCCAAGCTCTCCTACTCCCCCAAGCTCGCTACTCCCCCAAGGTCTCCTACTCCCCCAAGCTCTCCTACTCCCCCAAGCTCTCCGACTCCCCCAAGCTCTCCTACTCCCCCAAGCTCTCCTACTTCCCCAAGCTCTCCTACTCCCCCAAGCTCTCCTACTCCCCCAAGCTCTCCTACTTCCCCAAGCTCTCCTACTACACCAATCTCTCCTACCCCGCCAAACTATCCTACTCCCCCAAGTTCTCCTACTCCCGCAAGATGTCCTACTCCCCCAAGCTGTCGTTCTCCCCCATGCTCTCGTAATCCCCCAAGCTCTCCTCCTCCGGTAAGCTCTCCTCCTCCGGTATGAACTCCTACTCCCCCAAGCTCTCCTACACACCCAAGCTCTCCTGCTCCCCCAAGCTCTCCTACTCCCCCAAGCTCTCCTACTCCCCCAACCATTCCTTCCCCGCCAAGCTCTCCTACTCCCCCAAGCTCTCCTACTCCCCCAAGCTCTCCTACTTCCCCAAGCTCTCCTACTACACCAATCTCTCCTACTCCGCCAAGCTCTCCTACTCACACAAGTTCTCCTACTCCCCCAAGCTCTCGTACTCCCCCAAGCTGTCGTACTCCTCCATGCTCTTGTAATCCCGCAAGCTCTCCTCCTCCGGTAAGCTCTCCTCCTCCGGTATGATCTCCTACTCCCCCAAGCTCTCCTACTCACTCAAGCTCTCCTGCTCCCCCAAGCTCTCCTACTCCCCCAAGCTCTCCACTTCCCCAAGCTCTCCTACTCCACCAGGCTCTCCTACTCCCCCAAGCTCTCCTACTCCCCCAAGCTCTCCTACTCTCCCAAGCTCTCCTACTCCCCCAAGCTCTCCTACTCCCCCAAGCTCTCCTACTCCGCCAAGCTCTCCTACTCTCCCAAGCTCTCCTACTCCCCCAAGCTCTCCTACTCCCCCAAGCTCTCCTACTCGCCCAAGCTCTCCTACTCGCCCAAGCTCTCCTACTCCCCCAAGCTTTCCTACCCCGCCAAGCTCTCCTACTCTCCCAAGCTCTCCTACTCCCCCAAGCTCTCCTACTCCCCCAAGCTCTCCTACTCCCCCAAGCTCTCCTACTCCCCCAAGCTCTCCTACTCCCCCAAGCTCTCCTACTCCCCCAAGCTCTCCGACTCCCCCAAGCTCTCCTACTCCCACAAGCTCTCCTACTTCCCCAAGCTCTCCTACTCCCCCAAGTTCTCCTACTCCCCCAAGCTCTCCTACTCCCCCAAGCTCTCCTACTCCCCCAAGCTCTCCTACTCCCCCAAGCTCTCCTACTTCCCCAAGCTCTCCTACTACACCAATCTCTCCTACCCCGCCAAACTATCCTACTCCCCCAAGTTCTCCTACTCCCGCAAGCTGTCCTACTCCCCCAAGCTGTCGTACTCCCCCACGCTTTCGTAATCCCCCATGCTCTCCTCCTCCGGTAAGCTCTCCTCCTCCGGTATGAACTCCTACTCCCCCAAGCTCTCCTACTCACCCAAGCTCTCCTGCTCCCCCAAGCTCTCCTACTCCCACAAGTTCTCCTACTCCCCCAACGTTTCCTTCCCCGCCAAGCTCTCCTACTCCCCCAAACTCTCCTACTCCCCCAAGCTCTCCTACTACCCCAAGCTCTCCTACTCCCCCAAGCTCTCCTAATCCCCCAAACTCTCCTACCCCGCCAAGCTCTCCTACTCCCCCAAGTTCTACTCATCCCCCAAGCTCTCCAACTCCCCCAAGCTCTCGTACTCCCCAAAGCTCTCGTACTCCCCCAAGCTCTCCTACTCCCCCAAGATCTCGTAATCCCCCAAGCTCTCCTCCTCCCCCAAGCTCTCCAACTCCGGTATGATTTCCTAACCACCCTAACGCTCCTACTCCCCCAAGCTCTCCTACTCCCCCAAGCTCTCCTACTCCGGTAAGCTCTCCTACTCCGGTAAGCTCGCCTAATCCCCGAAGCTCTCCTACTCTTCCAAGCTCTCCGACACCGGTAAACTCTCCTACTCCGGTAAGCTCTCCTACTCCGCCAAGCTCTCCTACTCCCCCAAGATCTCCTACTCCCCCAAGCTCTCCAACTCCCCCAAGCTCTCCTACTCCCCCAAGCTCTCCTACTCCCCCAAGCTCTCCTACTTCCCCAAGCTCTCCTACTACACCAATCTCTCCTACCACGCCAAACTATCCTACTCCCCCAAGTTCTCCTACTCCCGCAAGCTGTCCTACTCCCCCAAGCTGTCGTACTCCCCCATGCTCTCGTAATCCCCCAAGCTCTCCTCCTCCGGTAAGCTCTTCTCCTCCGGTATGAACTCCTACTCCCCCAAGCTCTCCTAATCACCCAAGCTCTCCTGCTCCCCCAAGCTCTCCTACTCCCCCAAGCTCTCCTACTCCCCCAACCTTTCCTTCCCCGCCAAGCTCTCCTACTCCCCCAAGCTCTCCTACTCCCCCAAGCTCTCCTACTTCCCCAAGCTCTCCTACAACACCAATCTCTCCTACTCCGCCAAGCTCTCCTACTCACACAAGTTCTCCTACTCCCCCAAGCTCTCGTACTCCCGCAAGCTGTCGTACTCCTCCATGCTCTTGTAATCCCCCAAGCTCTCCTCCTCCGCTAAGCTCTCCTCCTCCGTTATGATCTCCTACTCCCCCAAGCTCTCCTACTCACTCAAGCTCTCCTGCTCCCCCAAGCTCTCCTACTCCCCCAAGCTCTCCACTTCCCCAAGCTCTCCTACTCCACCAGGCTCTCCTACTCCCCCAAGCTCTCCTACTCCCCCAAGCTCTCCTACTCTCCCAAGCTCTCCTACTCCCCCAAGCTCTCCCACCTCCCCAAGCTCTCCTACTCCGCCAAGCTCTCCTACTCTCCCAAGCTCTCCTACTCCCCCAAGCTCTCCTACTCCCCCAAGCTCTCCGACTCCCCCAAGCTCTCCTACTCCCCCAAGCTCTCCTACTTCCCCAAGCTCTCCTACTCCCCCAAGCTCTCCTACTCCCCCAAGCTCTCCTACTTCCCCAAGCTCTCCTACTCACCCAAGCTCTCCTACTCCCCCAAGCTCTCCTACTCCCCCAAGCTCTCCTACTCCCCCAAGCTCTCCTACTTCCCCAAGCTCTCCTACTACACCAATCTCTCCTACCCCGCCAAACTATCCTACTCCCCCAAGTTCTCCTACTCCCGCAAGCTGTCCTGCTCCCCCAAGCTGTCGTACTCCCCCATGCTCTCGTAATCCCCAAAGCTCTCCTCCTCCGGTAAGCTCTCCTCCTCCGGTATGAACTCCTACTCCCCCAAGCTCTCCTACTCACCCAAGCTCTCCTGCTCCCCCAAGCTCTCCTACTCCCCCAAGCTCTCCTACTCCCCCAACGTTTCCTTCCCCGCCAAGCTCTCCTACTCCCCCAAACTCTCCTACTCCCCCAAGCTCTACTACTACCCAAAGCTCTCCTACTCCCCCAAGCTCTCCTACTCCCCCAAGCTCTCCTACTCCCCCAAGCTCTCCTACTCCCCCAAGCTCTCCTACTCCGCCAAGCTCTCCTACACCCCAAGCTCTCCTACTCCCCCAAGCTCTCCTACTTCCCCAAGCTCTCCTACTCCACCAAGCTCTCCTACCCCGCCAAGCTCTCCTACTCCCCCGAGTTCTCCTACTCCCCCAAGCTCTCCTACTCCCCCAAGCTCTCCTACTTGCCCAAGCTCTCCTACTCCACCAGGCTCTCCGACACCAGTAAACGATCCTTCTCCGGTAAGCTTTCCTACTCCGCCAAGCTCTCCTACTCCGCCAAGCTCTCCTACTCCCCCAATCCCTCCTACTCCCCCAAGTTCTCCCACTCACCCAAGCGCTCCTACTCCCCCAAGCTCTCCTACTCCGCCAAGCTCTCCAACTCCCCCAATCTCTCCTACTCCCCCAAGCTCTCCCACTCCCCCAAGCTCTCCTACTCCCCCAAGCTCTCCCACTCCCCCAAGCTCTCCTACTCCCCCAAGCTCTCCTACTCCCCCAAGCTCTCCTACTCCCCCAAGCTCTCCTCCTCCGTTATGCTCTCCTCCTCTCCCAAGCTCTCCTACTCCCCCAAGCTCTCCTACTCCCCCAAGCTCTCCTACTCCCCCAAGCTCTCCTACTCCGGTAAGCTCTCCTACTCCGGTAAGCTCGCCTAATCCCCGAAGCTCTACTACTCTTCCAAGCTCTCCGGCACCGGTAAACTCTCCTTCTCCGCTAAGCTCTCCGACTCCGCCAAACTCTCCTACTCCGCCAAGCTCTCCTACTCCCCCAATCTCTCCTACTTCCCCAAGCTCTCCTACTCCCCCAAGCTCTCCTACTCCCCCAAGCTCTCCTACTCCCCCAAGCTCTCCCACTCCCCCAAGCTCTCCTACTCCCCCAAGCTCTCCTACTCCCCCTAACTCTCCTACTCCCCAAAGCTCTACTACTCCAGGAAGCTATCCTACTCCGGTAAGCTCTCCTACTCTTCCACGCTCTCCTACTGCGGAAAGCTCTCCTACTCCGGTAAGCTCTCCTACTCTTCCACGCTCTCCTGCTCCGGTAAGTTCTCCTGCTCCCCCAAGATCTCCTACTCCCCCAAGCTCTCCTACTCCATCAAGCTCTCCTACTCCCCCAAGCTATCCTACTCCCCCAAGCTCTCCTACTCACCCTAGCTCTCCTACTCCCCCAAGCTCTGCTACTCCCCCAAGCTCTCCTACTCCCCCAAGCTCTCCTACTCCCCCAAGCTCTCCTACTCCCCCAAGCTCTCCTACTCCCCCAATCTCTCCTACTCCCCCAAGCTCTCCTACTCCCCCAAGCTCTCGTACACCCCCAAGCTATCGTACTCCCCCAAGCTCTCGTACTGACCCAATATCTCGTAATCCCCCAAGCTCTGCTCCTCCCCCAAGCTCTCCTCCTCCCCCAAGCTCTCCTCCTCCGGTATGATTTCCTAATCATCCTAACGCTCCTACTCATCCAAGCTCTCCTACTCCCCCAAGATCTCCTACTCCCCCAAGCTCTCCTACTCCCCCAAGCTCTCCTACTTCCCCAAGCTCTCCTACTCCCCCAAGCTCTCCTACTCCCCCAAGCTCTCCTCCTCCGGTATGGTCTCCTCCTCTCCCAAGCTCTCCTACTCCCCCATGCTCTCCTACTCCCCCAAGCTCTCCTACTCCCCCAAGCTCTCCTACTCACCCAAGCTCTCCTACTCTCCCAAGCTCTCCTACTCCCCCAAGCTCTGCTACTCCCCCAAGCTCTCCTACTCTCCCAAGCTCTCCTACTCCCCCAAGCTCTCCTACTCCGGTAAGCTCTCCTACTCCGGTAAGCTCGCCTAATCCCCGAAGCTCTACTACTCTTCCAAGCTCTCCGACACCGGTAAACTCTCCTACTCCGCTAAGCTCTCCTACTCCGCCAAACTCTCCTACTCCCGCAAGCTCTCCAACTCCCCCAAGCTCTCCCACTCCCCCAATCTCTCCTACTCCCCCAAGCTCTCCTACTCCCCCAAGCTCTCGTACACCCCCAAGCTCTCGTACTCCCCCAAGCTCTCGTACTGTCCCAAGATCTCGTATTCCACCATGCTCTGCTCCTCCCCCAAGCTCTCCTCCTCCCCCAAGCTCTCCTCCTCCGGTAGGATTTCCTAATCATCCTAACGCTCCTACTCACCCAAGCTCTCCTACTCCCCCAAGATCTCCTACTCCCCCAAGCTCTCCTACTCCCCCAAGCTCTCCTACTCCCCCAAGCTCTCCTACTCCCCCAAGCTCTCCTACTCCCCCAAGCTCTCCTACTTCCCCAAGCTCTCCTACTCCCCCAAGCTCTCCTACTCCCCCAAGCTCTCCTCCTCCGGTATGCTCTCCTCCTCTCCCAAGCTCTCCTACTCCCCCAAGCTCTCCTACTCCCCCAAGCTCTCCTACTCCCCCAAGCTCTCCTACTCCGGTAAGCTCTCCTACTCCGGTAAGCTCGCCTCATCCCCGAAGCTCTACTACTCTTCCAAGCTCTCCGGCACCGGTAAACTCTCCTTCTCCGCTAAGCTCTCCTACTCCGCCAAACTCTCCTACTCCGCCAAGCTCTCCTACTCCCCCAATCTCTCCTACTTCCCCAAGCTCTCCTACTCCCCCAAGCTCTCCTACTCCCCCAAGCTCTCCTACTCCCCCAAGCTCTCCTACTCCCCCAAGCTCTCCTCCTCCGGTATGCTCTCCTCCTCTCCCAAGCTCTCCTACTCCCCCAAGCTTTCCTACTCCCCCAAGCTCTCCTACTCCCCCAATCTCTCCTGCTCCCCCAAGCTCTCCTACTCCCCCAAGCTCGCTACTCCCCCAAGGTCTCCTACTCCCCCAAGCTCTCCTACTCCCCCAAGCTCTCCTACTCCCCCAAGCTCTCCTACTTCCCCAAGCTCCCCCAATACAACAATCTCTCCTACTCCGCCAAGCTCTCCTACTCACACAAGTTCTCCTACTCCCCCAAGCTCTTCTACTCCCCCAAGCTGTCGTACTCCTCCATGCTCTCGTAATCCCCCAAGCTCTCCTCCTCCGGTAAGCTCTCCTCCTCCGGTATGATCTCCTACTCCCCCAAGCTCTCCTACTCACTCAAGCTCTCCGACTCTACCAAGCTCTCCTACTCCCCCAAATCTCCTACTCCCCCAAGCTCTCTTACTCCCCCAAGCTCTCCTACTCCCCCAAGTTCTCCTACTCCTCCAAGCTCTCCTACTCCTCCAAGCTCTCCTACTCCCCAAATCTCTCCTGCACCCACAAGCTCTCCTACTCCTCCAAGCTCTCCTTCTCCCCCACGCTCTCCTACTCCCCCAAGCTCTCCTAATCCCCGAAGCTCTCCTACTCCCCCAAGCTCCCCTACTCGCTCAAGCTCTCCTACACCCCCAAACTCTCCTACTCCCCCAATTTCTCCTACTCCCCCAATCTCTCCTAATCCCCCAAGCTTTCCAACACCCCCAAGCTCTCCTACTCCACCAAGCTCTCCTACTCCACCAAGCACTCCTACTCCCCCAAGCTCTCCTACTCCCCCAAGCTCTCCTACTCACCCAAGCTCTCCTTCTCCCCCAATTCTCCTACTCCCTCAAGCTCGCCTACTCCTCCAAGCACTCCTACTCCCCGACGCTCTCCTACTCCCCCAAGCTCTCCTAATCCCCCAATGTCTCCTACTCCCCCCAAGCTCTCCTACTCCCTCAAGCTCTCCTACACCCCCAAGCTCTCCTAATCCCCCAATCTCTCCTACACCCCCAAGCTCTCCTACTCCCCCAAGCTCTCCTACTCCACCAAGCTCTCCTACTCCATCAAGCTCTCCTACTCCCCCCAGCTCTCCTACTCCCCCAAGATCTCCTAATCCCCCAAGCTCTCCTTCTCCCCCAAGTTCTCCTACGCCCCTAAGCTCTCCTACTCCCCCAAGATCTCCTACTTCCGCAAGATCTCCTACTTCCTCAAGCTCTACTACTCCCCCAAGCTCTCCTACTCCCCCAAGCTCTCATACAGCTCAAGCTCTCATACTCCCACAAGCTGTCATACTCCCTCAAGCTCTCATACTCCCGCAATTTCTCATACTCCCACATGCTCTCATACTCATGGAAGCTCTCCTACTCCCCCAAACTCTCCGACTCCGGTAATCTCTCCTTCTCTGTTAAGCTGTCCTCCTCTCCCAAGCTCTCCTACTCGCCCAAGCTCTCCTGCTCTGGTAAGCTCTCCGAATCCGGCAAGCTCTCCTACTCCCACAATCTCTCCGACTCCCGCAAGCTCTCCTACTCACGCAAGCTCTCCGACTCCCGCAATGCTCACCGACTCCCGCAAGCTCTCCTACTCTCGCAAACTCTCCTACTCCCGCAAGATCTCCTACTCCGGCAAGCTACCCTGCTCCCACAAGCTCTCCTACTCCCCCAAGCTCTCCTACTCTCCCAAGCTCTCCTAATCCCCCAAGCTCTCCAATCGCCCCAGCTCTCCAATCCCCCAAGCTCTCCAATCCACCAAACTCTCCAATCCCCCAAGCTCTCCTACTCCCCCAAGCACTCCTACACACCAAAGTTCTCCGACTCCCCGAAGCTCTCCTACTCCCCCAAGTTCTCCTACTCCTCCAAGCTCTCCTACTCCCCCAAGTTCTCCTACTCCCCAAAGCTCTCCTACACCCCCAAGCTCTCCTACTCCCCCAAGCTCTCCTACTCCCCCACGCTCGCCTACTACTCCAAGCTCTCCTACTCCCCCAAACTCTCCTACTCCCCCAAGCTCCCCTAATCCCCCAAGCTCTCCTACTCCCCCAACCTCTCCTACTTGCTCAAGCTCTCCTACATCCCCAAGCTCTCCTACTCCCCCAATCTCTCCTACTCCCCCAAGCTGTCCTACTCCCCCAAGATCTCCTAGTCCCCAAAGTTCTCCTACTCCCTCAAGTTCGCCTATTCGTCCAAGCTCTCCTACTCCCCCACGCTCTCCTACTCCCCCAAGCTCTCCTAATCCCCCAAGCTCTCCTACTCCCCCAAGCTCGCCTACTCCCTCAAGCTCTCCTACACCCCCAAGCTCTCCTGCTCCCCCAATCTCTCCTACTCCACCAAGCTCTCCTACTCCCCCAAGCTTTCCTACTCCCCCAAGCTCTCCTACTCCACCAAGCTCTCCTACTCCACCAAGCTCGCCTACTCTCCCAAGCTCTCCTACTCCCCCAAGCTCTCCTACTCCCCCAAGCTCTCCTACTCCCCCAAATTCTCCTACTCCCTCAAGCTCGCCTACTCCTCCAAGCTCTCCTACTCCCCCATGCTCTCCTACTCCCCCACGCTCTCCTACTCCCTCAAGCTCGCCTACTCCCCCAAGATCTCCTTCTCCCCCAAGCTCTCCTACTCCCTCAAGCTCTCCTACACCCCCATGCTCTCCTAACCCCCAAGTTCTCCTACTCCCCCAAGCTCTCCTATTCACCCAAGCTCACCTACTCCCCCAAGCTCTCCTACTCCCCCAAGCTCTCCGACTCCCCCAAGCTCTCCGACCTCCACAAGCTATCCTACTCCACCAAGCTATCCTACTCCCCCAAGCTCTCCTACTCCCCCAAGCTCTCCAATCGCCCAAGCTATCCAATCCCCCAAGCTCTCCAATCCAACAAGCTCTCCAATCCCCCAAGCTCTCCTACTCCCCCAAGCTCTCCTACACCCCAAAGTTCTCCTACTCCCCGAAGCCCTCCTACACCCCCAAGTTCTCCTACTCCCCCACGCTCTCCTACTCCCTCAAGCTCTCCTGCTCCCTCAAGCTCTCCTACACCCGCAAGCTCTCCTGCTCCCCCAATCTCTCATACTCCACCAAGCTCTGCTACTCCCCCAAGCTTTCCTACTCGCCCAAGCTCTCCTACTCCACCAAGCTCTCCTACTCCCCCAAACTCTCCTACTCCCCCAAGCTCTCCTACTCCCCCAAGCTGTCCTACTCCTCCAAGCTCTCCTAATCCCCCACGCTCTCCTACTCCCCATGCTCTCCTAATCCCCCAAGCTCTCCTAAACCCCCAAGCTCTCCTACTCCCCCAAGCTCTCGTACTCCCCCAAGCTCTCCAATCGCCCCAGCTCTCCAATCCCCCAAGCTCTCCAATCCACCAAGCTCTCCAATCCCTCAAGGCCTCCTACTCCCCCAAGCTCTCCTACACCCCAAAGTTCTCCGACTCCCCGAAGCTCTCCTACTCCCCCAAGTTCTCCTACTCCTCCAAGCGCTCCTACTCCCCCAAGCTCTCCTACTCCCCAAAGCTCTCCTAAACCCCGAAGCTCTCCTACTCCCCCAAGCTCTCCTCCTCCCCCAAGCTCGACTACTCCTCCAAGCTCTCCTACTCCCCCACGCTCTCCGACTCCCGCAAGCTCTCCTAATCCCCCAAGCTCTCCTACTCCCTCAAGCTCTCCTACTCGCTCAAGCTCTCCTACACCCCCAAGCTCTCCTCCTCCCGCAATCTCTCCTACTCCCCCAAGCTCGCCGACTTCCCCAAGCTTTCCAACTCCCCCAAGCTCTCCTACTCCACCAAGCTCTCCTAGTCCACCAAGCTCTCCTACTCCCCCAAGCTCTCCTACTCCCCAAAGCTCTCCTACTCCTCCAAGCTCTTCTACTCCCCCAAACACTCCGACTCCAGTAAGCTCTCCTACTCTGTTAAGCTGTCCTCCTCTCCCAAGCTCTCCTACTCGCTCAAGCACTCCTACTCTGGTAAGCTCTCCTAATCCGGCAAGCTCTCCTACTCCCAGAAGCTCTCCGACTCCCGCAATGCTCACCTATTCCCGCAAGCTCTCCTACTCCCGCAAAATGTCCGACTCCCGCAAGCTCTCCGACTCCGGTAAGCTACCCTCCTCCCACAAGCTCTCCTACTCCCCCAAGCTCTCCTACTCCCCAAGTTCTCCTAAACCCCCAAGCTCTCCTACTCCCCCACGCTCTCCTACTCCCTCAAGCTCGCCTACACGCCCAAGCTCTCCTACTCCTCCAAGCTCTCCGACTCCCCCAATCTCACCTACTCCCCCAAGCTATCCGACTCCCCCAAGCTCTCCGACTCACCCAAGCTCTACTATTCCCCCAAGCTCTCCTTCTCCCCCAAACTCTCCTACTCCCCCAAGCTCTGCTACTCCCCCATGCTTTCCTACTCCCCCAGGCACTCCTACTCCACCAAGCTCTCCTACTTCACCAAGCTCTCCTACTCCTACAAGCTCTCCTGCTCCCCCAAGCTCTCCTACTCACCCAAGCACTCCTCCTCCCCCAAGCTCTCCTACTCCCCCAAGCTCTCCTTCTCCCCCAATCTCTCCTACTCCCCCAAGCTCTCCTATTCCGCCAAGGTCTCCTACTCCACCAAGCTCTCCTACTTCCCCAAGCTCTCCTACTCCCCCAAGCTCTCCTACTCCCCCAAGCTCTCCGACTCCCCCAAGTTCTCCTACTCCCCCAAGCTTGCCTACTCCTCCAAGCTCTCCTACTCCCCCACGTTTTCCTACTCCCCCAAGCTCTCCTAATCCCCCAAGCTCTCCTACTCCCCCAAGCTTTCCTACTCCCCGAAGCTCTCCTACTCCCACAAGCTCTCCAATCGCCCCAGCTCTCCAATCCCCCAAGCTCTCCAATCCACCAAGCTGTCCAATCCCCCAAGCTCTGCTACTCCCCCAAGCTCTCCTACACTACAAAGTTCTCCTACTCCCCGAAGCTCTCCTCCTCCCCAAGTTCTCCTACTTCTCCAAGCTCTCCTACTCCCCCAAGCTCTCCTACTCCCGAAAGCTCTCCTACACCCCCAAGCTCTGCTACCCCCCCAAGCTCTCCTACTCCCCCAAGCTCGCCTACTCCTCCAAGCTCTCCTAATCCCGCACGCTCTCCTACTCCCCCAAGCTCTCGTAATCCCCCAAGCTCTCCTACTCCCCAAATTCTCCTACTCCACCAAGCTCTCCTACTCCACCAAGCGCTCCGACTTCCCCAAGGTCTCCTACACCCGCAAGCTCTCCTACTCCCCCAAGTTCTCCTACTCCTCCAAGCTCTCCTCCTCCCCCAAGCTCTCCTACTCCCCAAATCTCTCCTACACCCCCAAGCTCTCCTACTCCTCCAAGCTCTCCTACTCCCCCACGCTCTCCTACTCCCCCAAACTCTCCTGATCCTCCAAGCTCTCCTACTCCCCCAAGCAACCCTACTCGCTCAAGCTCTCCTACACCCCCAAGCTCTACTACTCCCCCAATCTCTCCTACTCCCCCAAGCTCTCCTACTCCCCCAAGCTTTCCAACACCCCCAAGCTCTTCTACTCCACCAAGCTCTCCTACTCCACCAAGCTCTCCTACTCCCCAAGCTCTCCTACTCCCCCAAGCTCTCCTACTCCCCCAAGCTCTCCTACTCCCCCAATTCTCCTACTCCCTCAAGCTCGCCGACTCCTCCAAGCTATCCTACTCCCCCAATCTCTCCTACTCCCCCAAGCTCTCCTACTCCCCCAAGCTTTCCTACTCCCCCAAGCTCTCCTAATCCACCAAGCTCTCCGACTCCACCAAGCTCTCCTGCTCCCCCAAGCACTCCTACTCCCCCAAGCTCTCTTACACCCCCAAGCTCTCCTACTCCCCCAATTTCTCCGACTCCTCCAAGCTCTCCTACTCACCCAAGCTCTCCTACTCCCCAAATCTCTCCTGCACCCCCAAGCTCTCCTACTCCTCCAAGCTCTCCTCGCCCCCCACGCTCTCCTACTCCCCCAAGCTCTCCTAATCCCCGAAACTCTCCTACTCCCCCAAGCTCCCCTACTCGCTCAAGCTCTCCTACACCCCCAAGCTCTCCTACTCCCCCAAGTTATCCTACTCCCTCAAGCTAGCCTACTCCTCCAAGCACTCCTACTCCCCGACGCTCTCCTACTCCCCCAAGCTCTCCTAATCCCCCAAGGTCTCCTACTCCCCCCAAGCTCTCCTACTCCATCAAGCTCTCCTACACCCCCAAGCTCTCCTAATCCCCCAATCTCTCCTACACCCCCAAGCTCTCCTACTCCACCAATCTCTCCTACTCCACCAAGCTCTCCTACTCCACCAAGCTCTCCTACTCCACCAAGCTCTCCTATTCCCCCAAGCTCTCCTACTCCCCCAAGCTCTCCTACCCCCCCAAGCTCTCCTACTCCCCCAAGTTCTCCTACTCCCCCAAGCTCTCCTACTCCCCCAAGCTCTCCTACGCCCCCAAGCACTCCTACTCCCCCAAGCTCTCATACAGCCCAAGCTCTCCTAATCCCCGAAGCTCTCCGACTCCCCCAAGCTCTCCTACTCGCTCAAGCTCTCCTACTCCACCAAGCTCTCCTACTCCACCAAGCACTCCTACTCCCCCAAGCTCTCCTACTCCCCCAAGCTCTCCTACTCCCCCAAGCTCTCCTACTCCCCCAATTCTCCTACTCCCTCAAGCTCTTCTACTCCCCCACGCTCTACTACTCCCCGAAGCTCTCCTACTCTCCCAAGCTCCTCTACTCGCTCAAGCTCTCCTACACCCCCAAGCTCTCCTACTCCCCCAAGCTCTCCGACTCCCCCAAGTTCTCCTACTCCCCCAAGCTTGCCTACTCCTCCAAGCTCTCCTACTCCCACACGTTTTCCTACTCCCCCAAGCTCTCCTAATGCCCCAAGCTCTCCTACTCCCCCAAGCTTTCCTACTCCCCGAAGCTCTCCTACTCCCCCAAGCTCTCCAATCGCCCCAGCTCTCCAATCCCCCAAGCTCTCCTACTCCCCCAAGCTCGCCTACTCCTCCAAGCTCTCCTAATCCCGCACGCTCTCCTACTCCCCCAAGCTCTCGTAATCCCCCAAGCTCTCCTACTCCCCAAGTTCTCCTACTCCCTCAAGCTCTCCTACACCCCAAGCTCTCCTACTCCACCAAGCTCTCCTACTCCACCAAGCTCTCCTACTCCCCCAAGGTCTCCTACACCCGCAAGCTCTCCTACTCCCCCAAGTTCTCCTACTCCTCCAAGCTCTCCTACTCCCCCAAGCTCTCCTACTCCCCAAATCTCTCCTACACCCCCAAGCTCTCCTACTCCTCCAAGCTCTCCTACTCCCCCACGCTCTCCTACTCCCCCAAACTCTCCTGATCCTCCAAGCTCTCCTACTCCCCCAAGCAACCCTACTCGCTCAAGCTCTCCTACACCCCCAAGCTCTACTACTCCCCCAATCTCTCCTACTCCCCCAAGCTCTCCTACTCCCCCAAGCTTTCCAACACCCCCAAGCTCTTCTACTCCACCAAGCTCTCCTACTCCACCAAGCTCTCCTACTCCCCAAGCTCTCCTACTCCCCCAAGCTCTCCTACTCCCCCAAGCTCTCCTACTCCCCCAATTCTCCTACTCCCTCAAGCTCGCCGACTCTTCCAAGCTCTCCTACTCCCCCAAGCTCTCCTACTCCCCCAATTCTCCTACTCCCTCAAGCTCGCCGACTCCTCCAAGCTCTCCTACTCCCCCAATCTCTCCTACTCTCCCAAGCTCTCCTACTCCCCCAAGCTCTCCTACTCCCCCAAGTTCTCCTACTCCTCCAAGCTCTCCTACTCCCCCAAGCCCTCCTAATCCCCAAAGCTCTCCTAATCCCCCAAGCTCTTCTACTCCCCCAAGCTCTCCTACTCCCTCAAGCTCTCCTACACCCCCAAGCTCTCCTACTCCCACAATCTCACCTACTCCCCCAAGCTCTCCTACTCCACCAAGCTTTCCTACTGCCCCAAGCTCTCCTACTCCACCAAGCTCTCCAACTCCCCCAAGCTCTCCTACTCACCCAAGCTCTCCTACTCCCCCACGCTCTCCTACTCCCCCAAGTTCTCCTACTCCCCCAAGCTCGCCTACTGCTCCAAGAACTCCTACTCCCCCACGCTCTCCTACTCCCCCAAGCTCTCCTAATCCCCCAAGCTCTCCTACTCCCCCAAGCTGGCCTACTCCCTAAAGCTCTCCTACACCCCCAAGCTCTCCTACTCCCCCACGCTCGCCTACTACTCCAAGCTCTCCTACTCCCCCACGCTCTCCTACTCCCCCAAGCTCTCCTACTTGCTCAAGCTCTCCTACATCCCCAAGCTCTCCTACTCCCCCAATCTCTCCTACTCCCCCAAGCTGTCCTACTCCCCCAAGCTTTCCAACTCCCCCAAGCTCTCCTACTCCACCAAGCTCTACAACTCCACCAAGCTCTCCAACTCCCCCAAGCTCTCCTACTCCCCCAATCTCTCCTCCTCCCCCAAGCTCTCCTAGTCCCCCAAGTTCTCCTACTCCCTCAAGCTCGCCTACTGCTCCAAGAACTCCTACTCCCCCACGCTCTCCTACTCCCCCAAGCTCTCCTAATCCCCCAAGCTCTCCTACTCCCCCAAGCTGGCCTACTCCCTAAAGCTCTCCTACGCACCCAAGCTCTCCTACTCCCCCACGCTCTCCTACTCCCCCAAGCTCTCCTAATCCCCCAAGCTCTCCAATCGCCCAAGCTCCCCAATCCCCCAAGCTCTCCAATCCAACAAGCTCTCCAATCCCCCAAGCTCCCCTAAACCCCAAGCTCTCCTACACCCCAAGGTTTTCCTACTCCCCGAAGCTCTCCTACAGCCCCAAGTTCTCCTACTCCTCCAAGCTCTCCAACTCCCCCAAGCTCGCCTACTCCTCCAAGCTCTCCTACACCCCCACGCTCTCCTACTCCCCCAAGCTCTCCTACTCCCTCAAGCACTCCTACACCCGCAAGCTCTCCTACTCCCCCAATCTCTCATACTCCCCCAAGCTCTGCTACTCCCCCAAGCTTTCCTACTCGCCCAAGCTCTCCTACTCCACCAAGCTCTCCTACTCCCCCAAGCTCTCCTACTCCCCCAAGCTCTCCGACACCCCCAAGCTCTCCTACTCCCCCAAGCTCTCCTACTCCCCCAAATCTCCTCCTCCCCCAAGCTCGCCTAATCCTCCAAGCTCTCCTAATCCCCCAAGCTCTCCTACTCCCCAAAGCTCTCCTACTCCCCCAAGCTCTCTTACTCCCCCAAGCTCTCCAATCGCCCCAGCTCTCCAATCCCCCAAGCTCTCCAATCCACCAAGCTCTCCAATCCCTCAAGCTCTCCTACTCCCCCAAGCTCTCCTACACCCCAAAGTTCTCCGACTCCCAGAAGCACTCCTCCTCCCCCAAGTGCTCCTACTCCTCCAAGCTCCCCTACTCCCCCAAGCTCTCCTACTCCCCAAAGCTCTCCTACACCCCCAAGCTCTCCTACTCCCCCAAGCTCTCCTCCTCCCCCAAGCTCGCCTACTCCTCCAAACTCTCCTACTCCCCCACGCTCTCCTACTCCCGCAAGCTCTCCTAATCCCCCAAGATCTCCTACTCCCTCAATCTCTCCTACTCGCTCAAGCTCTCCTACACCCCCAAGCTCTCCTGCTCCTCCAAGCTCTCCTACTCCCCCAAACTCTCCGACTCCGGTAAGCTCTCCTACTCTGTTAAGCTGTCCTCCTCTCCCAAGCTCTCCTACTCGCCCAAGCTCTCCTACTCTGGTAAGCTCTCCTAATCCGGCAAGCTCTCCTGCACCCACAAGCTCTCCGACTCCCGCAATACTCACCTACACCCCCAAGCTCTCCTACTCCCCCACGCTCTCCTACTCCCTCAAGCTCGCCTACACGCCCAAGCTCTCCTACTCCCCCAAGCTCTCCGACTCCCCCAAGCTCACCTACTCCCCCAAGCTATCCGACTACCCCAAGCTCTCCGACTCCCCCAAGTTCTCCTACTCCCCCAAGCTCTCCTACTCCCCCAAGCTCTGCTACTCCCCCAAGCTTTCCTACCCCCCCAGGCTCTCCTACTCCACCAAGGTCACCTACTCCACCAAGCTCTCCTGCTCCAACAAGCTCTTCTACTCCCCCAAGCTCTCCTACTCACCCAAGCTCTCCTACTCCCCCAACCTCTCCTACTCCCCCAAGCTCTCCTTCTCCCCCAATCTCTCCTACGCCCCCAAGCTCTCCTACTCCCCCAAGCTCTCCTACTCCCCCAGGCTCTCCTACTCCCCCAAGCTCTCCTACGCCCCCAGGCTCTCCTACTCCCCCAAGCTCTCCTTCTCCCCCAATCTCTCCTACTCCCCCAAGCTCTCCTACTCCCCCAAGCTCTCCTACTCCACCAAGCTCTCATACTTCCCCAAGCTCTCCTACTCCCCCAAGCTCTCCTACTCCCCCAAGCTCTCCGACTCCCCCAAGTTCTCCGACTCCCCCAAGCTCGCCTACTCCTCCAAGCTCTCCTACTCCCCCACGTTCTCCTACTCCCCCAAGCACTACTAATCCCCCAAGCTCTCCTACTCCCCCAAGCTTTCCTACTCCCCCAAGCTCTCCTACTCCCCCAAGCTCTCCAATCGCCCCAGCTCTCCAATCCCCCAAGCTCTCCAATCCACCAAGCTGTCCAATCCCCCAAGCTCTGCTTCTCCCCCAAGCTCTCCTACACCCCAAATTCTCCTAATCCCCGAAGCTCTCCTTCTCCCCCAAGTTCTCCTACTCCTCCAAGCTCTCCTACTCCCCCAAGCTCTCCTACTCCCCAAAGCTCTCCTGCACCCCCAAGCTCTCCTACTCCCCCATGCTCTCCTACTCCCCCAAGCTCGCCTACTCCTCCAAGCTCTCCTAATCCCGCACGCTCTCCTACTCCCCCAAGCTCTCGTAATCCCCCAAGCTCTCCTACTCCCCCAAGCTCTCCTACTCCCTCAAGCTCTTCTACACCCCAAGCTCAACTACACCCCAGTCTCTCCTACTCACCCAAGCTCTCCTACTCCCCCAAGAGTTCCTACTCCCCCAGGCTCTCCTGCTCTACCAAGCTCTCCTACTCCACCAAGCTCTCCTACTCCCCCAAGCTCTCCTACACCCCCAATCTCTCCTACTCCCCCAAGTTCTCCTACTCCTCCAAGCTCTCCTACTCCCCCAAGCTCTCCTACTCCCCAAATCTCTCCTACACCCCCAAGCTCTCCTGCTCCTCCAAGCTCTCCTACTCCCCTACGCTCTCCTTCTCCCCCAAACTCTCCTGATCCTCCAAGCTCTCCTACTCCCCCAAGCTCCCCTACTCGCTCAAGCTCTCCTACACCCCCAAGCTCTCCTACTCCCCCAATCTCTCCTACTCCCCCAAGCTCTCCGACTCCCCCAAGCTTTCCAACTCCCCAAAGTTCTTCTACTCCACCAAGCTCGCCTACTCCACCAAGCTCTCCTACTCCCCCATGCTCTCCTACTCCCCCAAGCTCGCCTACTCCTCCAAGCTCTCCTAATCCCGCACGCTCTCCTACTCCCCCAAGCTCTCGTAATCCCCCAAGCTCTCCTACTCCCCCAAGCTCTCCTACTCCCTCAAGCTCTTCTACACCCCAAGCTCAACTACACCCCAGTCTCTCCTACTCACCCAAGCTCTCCTACTCCCCCAAGAGTTCCTACTCCCCCAGGCTCTCCTGCTCTACCAAGCTCTCCTACTCCACCAAGCTCTCCTACTCCCCCAAGCTCTCCTACACCCCCAATCTCTCCTACTCCCCCAAGTTCTCCTACTCCTCCAAGCTCTCCTACTCCCCCAAGCTCTCCTACTCCCCAAATCTCTCCTACACCCCCAAGCTCTCCTGCTCCTCCAAGCTCTCCTACTCCCCTACGCTCTCCTTCTCCCCCAAACTCTCCTGATCCTCCAAGCTCTCCTACTCCCCCAAGCTCCCCTACTCGCTCAAGCTCTCCTACACCCCCAAGCTCTCCTACTCCCCCAATCTCTCCTACTCCCCCAAGCTCTCCGACTCCCCCAAGCTTTCCAACTCCCCAAAGTTCTTCTACTCCACCAAGCTCGCCTACTCCACCAAGCTCTCCTACTCCCCAAGCTCTCCTACTCCCCCAAGCGCTCCTACTCCCCCACGCTCTCCTACTACCCCAATTCTCCTACTCCCTCAAGCTCTCCGACTCCTCCAAGCTCTCCTACTCCCCCAATCTCTCCTACTCTCCCACGCTCTCCTACTCCCCCAAGCTTTCCTACTCCCACAAGCTCTACTAATCCACCAAGCTCTCCGACTCTACCAAGCTCTCCTACTCCCCCAAATCTCCTACTCCCCCAAGCTCTCTTACTCCCCCAAGCTCTCCTACTCCCCCAAGTTCTCCTACTCCTCCAAGCTCTCCTACTCCTCCAAGCTCTCCTACTCCCCAAATCTCTCCTGCACCCACAAGCTCTCCTACTCCTCCAAGCTCTCCTTCTCCCCCACGCTCTCCTACTCCCCCAAGCTCTCCTAATCCCCGAAGCTCTCCTACTCCCCCAAGCTCCCCTACTCGCTCAAGCTCTCCTACACCCCCAAACTCTCCTACTCCCCCAATTTCTCCTACTCCCCCAATCTCTCCTAATCCCCCAAGCTTTCCAACACCCCCAAGCTCTCCTACTCCACCAAGCTCTCCTACTCCACCAAGCACTCCTACTCCCCCAAGCTCTCCTACTCCCCCAAGCTCTCCTACTCACCCAAGCTCTCCTTCTCCCCCAATTCTCCTACTCCCTCAAGCTCGCCTACTCCTCCAAGCACTCCTACTCCCCGACGCTCTCCTACTCCCCCAAGCTCTCCTAATCCCCCAAGGTCTCCTACTCCCCCCAAGCTCTCCTACTCCCTCAAGCTCTCCTACACCCCCAAGCTCTCCTAATCCCCCAATCTCTCCTACACCCCCAAGCTCTCCTACTCCCCCAAGCTCTCCTACTCCACCAAGCTCTCCTACTCCATCAAGCTCTCCTACTCCCCCCAGCTCTCCTACTCCCCCAAGATCTCCTACTCCCCCAAGCTCTCCTTCTCCCCCAAGTTCTCCTACGCCCCTAAGCTCTCCTACTCCCCCAAGATCTCCTACTTCCGCAAGATCTCCTACTCCCTCAAGCTCTACTACTCCCCCAAGCTCTCCTACTCCCCCAAGCTCTCATACAGCTCAAGCTCTCATACTCCCACAAGCTGTCATACTCCCTCAAGCTCTCATACTGCCGCAATTTCTCATACTCCCACAAGCTCTCATACTCATGGAAGCTCTCCTACTCCCCCAAACTCTCCGACTCCGGTAATCTCTCCTTCTCTGTTAAGCTGTCCTCCTCTCCCAAGCTCTCCTACTCGCCCACATCTCCTGCTCTGGTAAGCTCTCCGAATCCGGCAAGCTCTCCTACTCCCACAATCTCTCCGACTCCCGCAAGCTCTCCTACTCACGCAAGCTCTCCGACTCCCGCAATGCTCACCGACTCCCGCAAGCTCTCCTACTCTCGCAAACTCTCCTACTCCCGCAAGATCTCCTACTCCGGCAGGCTACCCTGCTCCCACAAGCTCTCCTACTCCCCCAAGCTCTCCTACTCTCCCAAGCTCTCCTAATCCCCCAAGCTCTCCAATCGCCCCAGCTCTCCAATCCCCCAAGCTCTCCAATCCACCAAACTCTCCAATCCCCCAAGCTCTCCTACTCCCCCAAGCACTCCTACACACCAAAGTTCTCCGACTCCCCGAAGCTCTCCTACTCCCCCAAGTTCTCCGACTCTTCCAAGCTCTCCTACTCCCCCAAGTTCTCCTACTCCCCAAAGCTCTCCTACACCCCCAAGCTCTCCTACTCCCCCAAGCTCTCCTACTCCCCCACGCTCGCCCACTACTCCAAGCTCTCCTACTCCCCCAAACTCTCCTACTCCCCCAAGCTCCCCTAATCCCCCAAGCTCTCCTACTCCCCCAACCTCTCCTACTTGCTCAAGCTCTCCTACATCCCCAAGCTCTCCTACTCCCCCAATCTCTCCTACTCCCCCAAGCTGTCCTACTCCCCCAAGATCTCCTAGTCCCCAAAGTTCTCCTACTCCCTCAAGTTCGCCTATTCGTCCAAGCTCTCCTACTCCCCCACGCTCTCCTACTCCCCCAAGCTCTCCTAATCCCCCAAGCTCTCCTACTCCCCCAAGCTCGCCTACTCCCTCAAGCTCTCCTACACCCCCAAGCTCTCCTGCTCCCCCAATCTCTCCTACTCCACCAAGCTCTCCTACTCCCCCAAGCTTTCCTACTCCCCAAAGCTCTCCTACTCCACCAAGCTCTCCTACTCCACCAAGCTCGCCTACTCTCCCAAGCTCTCCTACTCCCCCAAGCTCTCCTACTCCCCCAAGCTCTCCTACTCCCCCAAATTCTCCTACTCCCTCAAGCTCGCCTACTCCTCCAAGCTCTCCTACTCCCCCATGCTCTCCTACTCCCCCACGCTCTCCTACTCCCTCAAGCTCGCCTACTCCCCCAAGATCTCCTTCTCCCCCAAGCTCTCCTACTCCCTCAAGCTCTCCTACACCCCCATGCTCTCCTAACCCCCAAGTTCTCCTACTCCCCCAAGCTCTCCTATTCACCCAAGCTCACCTACTCCCCCAAGCTCTCCTACTCCCCCAAGCTCTCCGACTCCCCCAAGCTCTCCGACATCCACAAGCTATCCTACTCCACCAAGCTATCCTACTCCCCCAAGCTCTCCTACTCCCCCAAGCTCTCCAATCGCCCAAGCTATCCAATCCCCCAAGCTCTCCAATCCAACAAGCTCTCCAATCCCCCAAGCTCTCCTACTCCCCCAAGCTCTCCTACACCCCAAAGTTCTCCTACTCCCCGAAGCCCTCCTACACCCCCAAGTTCTCCTACTCCCCCACGCTCTCCTACTCCCTCAAGCTCTCCTACTCCCTCAAGCTCTCCTACACCCGCAAGCTCTCCTGCTCCCCCAATCTCTCATACTCCACCAAGCTCTGCTACTCCCCCAAGCTTTCATACTCGCCCAAGCTCTCCTACTCCACCAAGCTCTCCTACTCCCCCAAACTCTCCTACTCCCCCAAGCTCTCCTACTCCCCCAAGCTCTCCTACTCCTCCAAGCTCTCCTAATCCCCCACGCTCTCCTACTCCCCATGCTCTCCTAATCCCCCAAGCTCTCCTAAACCCCCAAGCTCTCCTACTCCCCCAAGCTCTCGTACTCCCCCAAGCTCTCCAATCGCCCCAGCTCTCCAATCCCCCAAGCTCTCCAATCCACCAAGCTCTCGAATCCCTCAAGGCCTCCTACTCCCCCAAGCTCTCCTACACCCCAAAGTTCTCCGACTCCCCGAAGCTCTCCTACTCCCCCAGGTTCTCCTACTCCACCAAGCGCTCCTACTCCCCCAAGCTCTCCTACTCCCCAAAGCTCTCCTACACCCCGAAGCTCTCCTACTCCCCCAAGCTCTCCTCCTCCCCCAAGCTCGACTACTCCTCCAAGCTCTCCTACTCCCCCACGCTCTCCGACTCCCGCAAGCTCTCCTAATCCCCCAAGCTCTCCTACTCCCTCAAGCTCTCCTACTCGCTCAAGCTCTCCTACACCCCCAAGCTCTCCTCCTCCCGCAATCTCTCCTACTCCCCCAAGCTCGCCGACTTCCCCAAGCTTTCCAACTCCCCCAAGCTCTCCTACTCCACCAAGCTCTCCTAGTCCACCAAGCTCTCCTACTCCCCCAAGCTCTCCTACTCCCCAAAGCTCTCCTACTCCTCCAAGCTCTTCTACTCCCCCAAACTCTCCGACTCCAGTAAGCTCTCCTACTCTGTTAAGCTGTCCTCCTCTCCCAAGCTCTCCTACTCGCTCAAGCACTCCTACTCTGGTAAGCTCTCCTAATCCGGCAAGCTCTCCTACTCCCACAAGCTCTCCGACTCCCGCAATGCTCACCTATTCCCGCAAGCTCTCCTACTCCCGCAAAATGTCCGACTCCCGCAAGCTCTCCGACTCCGGTAAGCTACCCTCCTCCCACAAGCTCTCCTACTCCCCCAAGCTCTCCTACTCCCCAAGTTCTCCAAAACCCCCAAGCTCTCCTCCTCCCCCACGCTCTCCTACTCCCTCAAGCTCGCCTACACGCCCAAGCTCTCCTACTCCCCCAAGCTCTCCGACTCCCCCAATCTCACCTACTCCCCCAAGCTATCCGACTCCCCCACGCTCTCCGACTCACCCAAGCTCTACTATTCCCCCAAGCTCTCCTTCTCCCCCAAACTCTCCTACTCCCCCAAGCTCTGCTACTCCCCCAAGCTTTCCTACTCTCCCAGGCACTCCTACTCCACCAAGCTCTCCTACTCCAACAAGCTCTCCTACTCCTACAAGCTCTCCTGCTCCCCCAAGCTCTCCTACTCACCCAAGCACTCCTCCTCCCCCAAGCTCTCCTACTCCCCCAAGCTCTTCTTCTCCCCCAATCTCTCCTACTCCCCCAAGCTCTCCTATTCCCCCAAGGTCTCCTACTCCACCAAGCTCTCCTACTTCCCCAAGCTCTCCTACTCCCCCAAGCTCTCCTACTCCCCCAAGCTCTCCGACTCCCCCAAGTTCTCCTACTCCCCCAAGCTTGCCTACTCCTCCAAGCTCTCCTACTCCCCCACGTTTTCCTACTCCCCCAAGCTCTCCTAATCCCCCAAGCTCTCCTACTCCCCCAAGCTTTCCTACTCCCCGAAGCTCTCCTACTCCCCCAAGCTCTCCAATCGCCCCAGCTCTCCAATCCCCCAAGCTCTCCAATCCACCAAGCTGTCCAATCCCCCAAGCTCTGCTACTCCCCCAAGCTCTACTACACTACAAAGTTCTCCTACTCCCCGAAGCTCTCCTCCTCCCCAAGTTCTCCTACTTCTCCAAGCTCTCCTACTCCCCCAAGCTCTCCTACTCCCCAAAGCTCTCCTACACCCCCAAGCTCTGCTACCCCCCCAAGCTCTCCTACTCCACCAAGCTCGCCTACTCCTCCAAGCTCTCCTAATCCCGCACGCTCTCCTACTCCCCCAAGCTCTCGTAATCCCCCAAGCTCTCCAAATCCCCAAGTTCCCCTACTCCCTCAAGCTCTCCTACACCCCCAAGCTCTCCTACTCCACCAAGCTCTCCTACTCCACCAAGCTCTCCTACTCCCCCAAGGTCTCCTACACCCGCAAGCTCTCCTACTCCCCCAAGTTCTCCTACTCCTCCAAGCTCTCCTACTCCCCCAAGCTCTCCTACTCCCCAAATCTCTCCTACACCCCCAAGCTCTCCTACTCCTCCAAGCTCTCCTACTCCCCCACGCTCTCCTACTCCCCCAAACTCTCCTGATCCTCCAAGCTCTCCTACTCCCCCAAGCAACCCTACTCGCTCAAGCTCTACTACACCCCCAAGCTCTACTACTCCCCCAATCTCTCCTACTCCCCCAAGCTCTCCTACTCCCCCAAGCTTTCCAACACCCCCAAGCTCTTCTACTCCACCAAGCTCTCCTACTCCACCAAGCTCTCCTACTCCCCAAGCTCTCCTACTCCCCCAAGCTCTCCTACTCCCCCAAGCTCTCCTACTCCCCCAATTCTCCTACTCCCTCAAGCTCGCCGACTCCTCCAAGCTCTCCTACTCCCCCAATCTCTCCTACTCCCCCAAGCTCTCCTACTCCCCCAAGCTTTCCTACTCCCCCAAGCTCTCCTAATCCACCAAGCTCTCCGCCTCCACCAAGCTCTCCTGCTCCCCCAAGCACTCCTACTCCCCCAAGCTCTCTTACACCCCCAAGCTCTCCTACTCCCCCAATTTCTCCTACTCCTCCAAGCTCTCCTACTCACCCAAGCTCTCCTACTCCCCAAATCTCTCCTGCACCCCCAAGCTCTCCTACTCCTCCAAGCTCTCCTCGCCCCCCACGCTCTCCTACTCCCCCAAGCTCTCCTAATCCCCGAAGCTCTCCTACTCCCCCAAGCTCCCCTACTCGCTCAAGCTCTCCTACACCCCCAAGCTCTCCTACTCCCCCAATTTCTCCTCCTCCCCCAAGCTCTCCTACTCCCTCAAGCTTTCCAACACCCCCAAGCTCTCCTACTCCAACAAGCTCTCCTGCTCCACCAAGCACTCCTACTCCCCCAAGCTCGCCTACTCCCCCAAGCTCTCCTACTCCCCCAAGCTCTCCTACTCCCCCAAGTTATCCTACTCCCTCAAGCTAGCCTACTCCTCCAAGCACTCCTACTCCCCGACGCTCTCCTACTCCCCCAAGCTCTCCTAATCCCCCAAGGTCTCCTACTCCCCCCAAGCTCTCCTACTCCATCAAGCTCTCCTACACCCCCAAGCTCTCCTAATCCCCCAATCTCTCCTACACCCCCAAGCTCTCCTACTCCACCAATCTCTCCTACTCCACCAAGCTCTCCTACTCCACCAAGCTCTCCTACTCCACCAAGCTCTCCTATTCCCCCAAGCTCTCCTACTCCCCCAAGCTCTCCTACCCCCCCAAGCTCTCCTACTCCCCCAAGTTCTCCTACTCCCCCAAGCTCTCCTACTCCCCCAAGCTCTCCTACGCCCCCAAGCTCTCCTACTCCCCCAAGCTCTCATAGAGCCCAAGCTCTCCTAATCCCCGAAGCTCTCCGACTCCCCCAAGCTCTCCTACTCGCTCAAGCTCTCCTACTCCACCAAGCTCTCCTACTCCACCAAGCACTCCTACTCCCCCAAGCTCTCCTACTCCCCCAAGCTCTCCTACTCCCCCAAGCTCTCCTACTCCCCCAATTCTCCTACTCCCTCAAGCTCTTCTACTCCCCCACGCTCTACTACTCCCCGAAACTCTCCTACTCTCCCAAGCTCCCCTACTCGCTCAAGCTCTCCTACACCCCCAAGCTCTCCTACTCCACCAAGCTCTCCTACTCCACCAAGCACTCCTACTCCCCCAAGCTCTCCTACTCCCCCAAGCTCTCCTACTCCCCCAAGTTCTCCTGCTCCCTCAAGCTCGCCTACTCCTCCAAGCACTCCTACTCCCCGACGCTCTCCTACTCCCCCAAGCTCTCCTAATCCCCCAAGGTCTCCTACTCTCCCCAAGCTCTCCTACTCCCTCAAGTTCTCCTACACGCCCAAGCTCTCCTAATCCCCTAATCTCTCCTACACCCCCAAGCTCTCCTACTCCCCCAAGCTCTCCTACTCCCCCAAGCTCTCCTACTCCCCCAAGCTCTCCTACTCCCCCAACTTCTCCTACGCCCCTAAGCTCTCCTACTCCCCCAAGCTCTCCTACTCCCCCAAGCTCTCCGACTCCCCCAAGCTCTCATACAGCCCAAGCTCTGATACTCCCACAAGCTGTCATACTACTCAAGCTCTCATACTCCCGCAATTTCTCATACTCCCCCAAGCTCTCATACTCATGGAAGCTCTCCTACTCCGCCAAACTCTCCGACTCCGGTATCTCTCCTTCTCTGTTAAGCTGTCCTCCTCTCCCGAGCTCTCCTACTCGCCCAAGCTCTCCTGCTCTGGTAAGCTCTCCTAATCCGGCAAGCTCTCCTACTCCCACAAGCTCTCCGACTCCCGCAAGCTCTCCTACTCACGCAAGCTCTCCGACTCCCGCAATGCTCACCTACTGCCGCAAGCTCTCCTACTCCCGCAAACTCTCCTACTCCCGCAAGATTTCCTACTCCGGTAAGCTACCCTGCTCCCACAAGCTCTCCTACTCCCCCAAGCTCTTATACTCCACAAGTTCTCCTACTCCCACAAGCTCTCCTACTCCCCAAAGCTCGCCTACTCCATCAAGTTCTCCTACTCCACCAAGCTCTCATACACATGGAAGCTCTCCTACTCCCCCAAACTCTCCGACTCCGGTAAGCTCTCCTACTCTGTTAAGCTGTCCTCTCCCAAGCTCTCCTCCTCGCCCAAGCTCTCCTACTCTGGTAAGCTCTCCTAATCCGGCAAGCTCTCCTAATCCCGCAATGCTCACCTACTCCCGCAAGTTCCGCTACTCCCGCAAACTCTCCTACTCCCGCAAGCTCTCCTACTCCGGTAAGCTACCCTGCTCCCACAATCTCTCCTACTCGCCCAATCTCTCCTACTCCCCCAAGTTCTCCGACTCCCCCAAGCTCTCCTACTCCCCCACGCTCTCCTACTTACTCAAGCTCGCCTACTCCCCCAAGCTCTCCTACTCCCCCAAGCTCTCCTACTCCCCAAAGCTCTCCTACTCCGCCAAATTCTCCTACTCCCCCAAGCTCTCCTACTCGCCCAAGCTCTCCTACTCCCCAAGTTCTCCTACTTCCCTAAGCTCTCCTACTCCCACAAGCTCTCCTACTCCCCCAAGCTCGCCTACTCCCCCAAGTTCTCCTACTCCCCCAAGCTCTCCTACTCCCCCACGCTGTCCTACTCCCTCAAGCTCGCCTACTCCCCAAGCTCTCCTACTCCCCCAAGCTCTCCTACTCCCCCAAGCTCTTGAACTCCCCCAAGCTCTCCTACTCCCCCAAGCTGTCCTTCTCACCCAAGCTCTCCGATTCCCCCAAGTTCTCCTACCCCCAAGCTATCCGACTCCCCAAGCTCTCCGACTCCCCCAAGCTCACAGAATCCCCCAAGCTCTCCGACTCCCCCAAGCTCTCCTTCTCCCCGAAGCTCTCCTTCGCCCCCAAGTTCTCCTACTCCTCCAAGCTCTCCTACTCCCCCAAGCTCAACTACTCCCCAAAGCTCTCGTACACCCCCAAGCTCTCCTACTCCCCCAAGCTCTCCTACTCCCCCATGCTCGCCGACTCCTCCAAGCTCTCCTACTCCCCCACGTTCTCCTACTCCCCAAAGCTCTCCTAATCCGCCAAGCTCGCCTCCTCCCCCAAGCTCTCCTACTCCCTCAAGCTCTCCTACACCCCCAAGCTCTCCTCCTCGCCCAGGCTCTCCTACTCTGGTAAGCTCTCTTAATCCGGCAAGCTCTCCTACTCCCGCAATGCTCATCTACTCCCGCAAGCTCTCCTGCTCCCGCAAACTCTCCTACTCCCGCAAGCTCTCCTACTCCGGTAAGCTACCCTGCTCCCACAATCTCTCCTACTCCCCCAAGCTCTCCTACTCCCCCAAGTTCTCCGACTCCCCCAAGCTCTCCTACTCCCTCAAGCTCGCCTACTCCCCCAAGCTCTCCTACTCCCCCAATCTCTCCTACTCCCCCAAGTTCTCCTACTCCGCCAAGCTCTCCTACTCCCCCAATTTGTCCTACTCCCCCAAGCTCTCCGACACCCCACGCTCTCCCACTCCCCCAAGTTCTCCGACTCCCCCAAGCTCTCCTACTCCCCCAAGCTCTCCTACTCCCGCAAGATCTCCTACTCCGGTAAGCTACCCTGCTCCAACAAGCTCTCCTACTCCCCCAAGCTCTCCTACTCCCCAAGTTCTCCTACTCCCACAAGCTCTCCTACTCCCCAAAGCTCGCCTACTCCATCAAGTTCTCCTACTCCCCCAAGCTCTCATACTCATGGAAGCTCTCCTACTCCCCCAAACTCTCCGACTCCGGTAAGCTCTCCTTTTCTGTTAAACTGTCCTCCTCTCCCAAGCTCTCCTCCTCGCCCAAGCTCTCCTACCCTGGTAAGCTCTCCTAATCCGGCAAGCTCTCCTACTCCCGCAGTGCTCACCTACTCCCGCAAGCTCTCCTACTCCCGCAAACTCTCCTACTCCCGCAAGCTCTCCTACTCCGGTAAGCTACCTTGCTCCCACAATCACTCCTACTCCCCCAAGCTCTCCTACTCCCCCAAGTTCTCCGACTCCCCCAAGCTCTCCTACTCCCCCACGCTCTCCTACTCCCTTAAGCTCGCCTACTCCCCCAAGCTCTCCTTCTCCCCCAAGCTCTCCTACTCCCCCAAGCTCTCCTACTCCCCCAAGCTCTCCTACTCCGCCAAGCTCTCCTACCACCCCAAGTTGTCCTACTTCCCCAAGCTCTCCGACACCCCAAGCTCTCCTACTCCCCCAAGTTCTCCGACTCCCCCAAGCTCTCCTACTCACCCACGCTCTCCTACTCCCTCAAGCTCGCCTACTCCCCCAAGCTCTCATACTCCCTCAAGCTGTCATACTCCTACAAGCTCTCATACTCCCGCAAGCTCTCATACTCCCCCAAGCTCTCATACTCCCCCAACCCCTCCTACTCCCCCACGCTCTCCTACTCCCTCAAGCTCGCCTACTCCCCCAAGCTCTCCTTCTCCCCCAAGCTCTCCTACTCCCCCAAGCTGTCCTCCTCTCCCAAGCTCTCCTACTCGCCCAAGCTCTCCTACTCCCCAAGTTCTCCTACTTCCCCAAGCTCTCCTACTCCCACAAGCTCTCCTACTCCCCCAATCTCGCCTACACCCCCAAGTTCTCCTACTCCCCCAAGCTCTCCTACTCCCCCACGCACTCCTACTCCCTTAAGCTCGCCTACTCCCCAAGCTCTCCTACACCCCCAAGCTCTCGTACTCCCCCAAGCTCTTCAACTCCCCCAAGCACTCCTACTCCCCCAAGCTGTCCTTCTCACCCAAGCTCTCCGATTCCCCCAAGCTCTCCTACTCCCCCAAGCTATCCGACTCCCCCAAGCTCTCCAACTCCCCCAAGCTCACCGAATCCCCCAAGCTCTCCGACTCCCCCAAGCTCTCCTACTCCCCGAAGCTCTCCTTCGCCCCCAAGTACTCCTACTCCTCCAAGCTCTCCTACTCCCCCAAGCTCAACTACTCCCCAAAGCTCTCATACACCCCCAAGCTCTCCTACTCCACCAAGCTCTCCTACTCCCCCAAGCTCGCCATTCCTCCAAGCTCTCCTACTGCCCCACGCTCTCCTACTCCCCAAAGCTCTCCTAATCCCCCAAGCTCTCCTCCTCCCCCAAGCTCTCCTACTCCCTCAAGCTCTCCTACTCCCCCAAGCTCTCCTGCTCCCCCAATCTCTCCTACTCCCCCAAGCTCTCCTACTCCCCCAAGCATTCCTACTCCCTCAAGCTCTCCTACTCCACCAAGCTCTCCTACTCCACCAAGCTCTCCTACTACCCCAAGCTCTCCTACTCCCCCAAGATATCCTACTCACCCATCTCTCCTACTCCCCCAAATTCTCCTACTCCTCCAAGCTCTCCTACTCCCCAAGCTCTCATACTACCCAAAGCTCTCCTACACTCCCAAGCTCTCCTACTCCCCCAAGCTCTCGTGCTCCCGCAAGCTCGCCTACTCCTCCAAGCTCTCCTACTCTCCGAAGCTTTCCAACTCCCCCAAGCTCTCCTACTCCACTAAGCTCTCCTACTCCACCAAGCTCCCCTACTCCCCCAAGCTCTCCTACTCCCCCAAGCTCTCCTACTCCCCCAAGCTCTCCTACTCCCCCAAGTTCTCCTACTCGCTCAAGCTCGCGTACTCCTCAAAGCTCTCCTACTTCCCCACGCTCTCCTAATCCCCCAAGGTCTCCTACTCCCCCCAAGCTCTCCTACTCCATCAAGCTCTCCTACACCCCCAAGCTCTCCTAATCCCCCAATCTCTCCTACACCCCCAAGCTCTCCTACTCCACCAATCTCTCCTACTCCACCAAGCTCTCCTACTCCACCAAGCTCTCCTACTCCACCAAGCTCTCCTATTCCCCCAAGCTCTCCTACTCCCCCAAGCTCTCCTACCCCCCCAAGCTCTCCTACTCCCCCAAGTTCTCCTACTCCCCCAAGCTCTCCTACTCCCCCAAGCTCTCCTACGCCCCCAAGCTCTCCTACTCCCCCAAGCTCTCATAGAGCCCAAGCTCTCCTAATCCCCGAAGCTCTCCGACTCCCCCAAGCTCTCCTACTCGCTCAAGCTCTCCTACTCCACCAAGCTCTCCTACTCCACCAAGCACTCCTACTCCCCCAAGCTCTCCTACTCCCCCAAGCTCTCCTACTCCCCCAAGCTCTCCTACTCCCCCAATTCTCCTACTCCCTCAAGCTCTTCTACTCCCCCACGCTCTACTACTCCCCGAAACTCTCCTACTCTCCCAAGCTCCCCTACTCGCTCAAGCTCTCCTACACCCCCAAGCTCTCCTACTCCACCAAGCTCTCCTACTCCACCAAGCACTCCTACTCCCCCAAGCTCTCCTACTCCCCCAAGCTCTCCTACTCCCCCAAGTTCTCCTGCTCCCTCAAGCTCGCCTACTCCTCCAAGCACTCCTACTCCCCGACGCTCTCCTACTCCCCCAAGCTCTCCTAATCCCCCAAGGTCTCCTACTCTCCCCAAGCTCTCCTACTCCCTCAAGTTCTCCTACACGCCCAAGCTCTCCTAATCCCCTAATCTCTCCTACACCCCCAAGCTCTCCTACTCCCCCAAGCTCTCCTACTCCCCCAAGCTCTCCTACTCCCCCAAGCTCTCCTACTCCCCCAACTTCTCCTACGCCCCTAAGCTCTCCTACTCCCCCAAGCTCTCCTACTCCCCCAAGCTCTCCGACTCCCCCAAGCTCTCATACAGCCCAAGCTCTGATACTCCCACAAGCTGTCATACTACTCAAGCTCTCATACTCCCGCAATTTCTCATACTCCCCCAAGCTCTCATACTCATGGAAGCTCTCCTACTCCGCCAAACTCTCCGACTCCGGTATCTCTCCTTCTCTGTTAAGCTGTCCTCCTCTCCCGAGCTCTCCTACTCGCCCAAGCTCTCCTGCTCTGGTAAGCTCTCCTAATCCGGCAAGCTCTCCTACTCCCACAAGCTCTCCGACTCCCGCAAGCTCTCCTACTCACGCAAGCTCTCCGACTCCCGCAATGCTCACCTACTGCCGCAAGCTCTCCTACTCCCGCAAACTCTCCTACTCCCGCAAGATTTCCTACTCCGGTAAGCTACCCTGCTCCCACAAGCTCTCCTACTCCCCCAAGCTCTTATACTCCACAAGTTCTCCTACTCCCACAAGCTCTCCTACTCCCCAAAGCTCGCCTACTCCATCAAGTTCTCCTACTCCACCAAGCTCTCATACACATGGAAGCTCTCCTACTCCCCCAAACTCTCCGACTCCGGTAAGCTCTCCTACTCTGTTAAGCTGTCCTCTCCCAAGCTCTCCTCCTCGCCCAAGCTCTCCTACTCTGGTAAGCTCTCCTAATCCGGCAAGCTCTCCTAATCCCGCAATGCTCACCTACTCCCGCAAGTTCCGCTACTCCCGCAAACTCTCCTACTCCCGCAAGCTCTCCTACTCCGGTAAGCTACCCTGCTCCCACAATCTCTCCTACTCGCCCAATCTCTCCTACTCCCCCAAGTTCTCCGACTCCCCCAAGCTCTCCTACTCCCCCACGCTCTCCTACTTACTCAAGCTCGCCTACTCCCCCAAGCTCTCCTACTCCCCCAAGCTCTCCTACTCCCCAAAGCTCTCCTACTCCGCCAAATTCTCCTACTCCCCCAAGCTCTCCTACTCGCCCAAGCTCTCCTACTCCCCAAGTTCTCCTACTTCCCTAAGCTCTCCTACTCCCACAAGCTCTCCTACTCCCCCAAGCTCGCCTACTCCCCCAAGTTCTCCTACTCCCCCAAGCTCTCCTACTCCCCCACGCTGTCCTACTCCCTCAAGCTCGCCTACTCCCCAAGCTCTCCTACTCCCCCAAGCTCTCCTACTCCCCCAAGCTCTTCAACTCCCCCAAGCTCTCCTACTCCCCCAAGCTGTCCTTCTCACCCAAGCTCTCCGATTCCCCCAAGTTCTCCTACCCCCAAGCTATCCGACTCCCCAAGCTCTCCGACTCCCCCAAGCTCACAGAATCCCCCAAGCTCTCCGACTCCCCCAAGCTCTCCTTCTCCCCGAAGCTCTCCTTCGCCCCCAAGTTCTCCTACTCCTCCAAGCTCTCCTACTCCCCCAAGCTCAACTACTCCCCAAAGCTCTCGTACACCCCCAAGCTCTCCTACTCCCCCAAGCTCTCCTACTCCCCCATGCTCGCCGACTCCTCCAAGCTCTCCTACTCCCCCACGTTCTCCTACTCCCCAAAGCTCTCCTAATCCGCCAAGCTCGCCTCCTCCCCCAAGCTCTCCTACTCCCTCAAGCTCTCCTACACCCCCAAGCTCTCCTCCTCGCCCAGGCTCTCCTACTCTGGTAAGCTCTCTTAATCCGGCAAGCTCTCCTACTCCCGCAATGCTCATCTACTCCCGCAAGCTCTCCTGCTCCCGCAAACTCTCCTACTCCCGCAAGCTCTCCTACTCCGGTAAGCTACCCTGCTCCCACAATCTCTCCTACTCCCCCAAGCTCTCCTACTCCCCCAAGTTCTCCGACTCCCCCAAGCTCTCCTACTCCCTCAAGCTCGCCTACTCCCCCAAGCTCTCCTACTCCCCCAAGCTCTCCTACTCCCCCAAGTTCTCCTACTCCGCCAAGCTCTCCTACTCCCCCAATTTGTCCTACTCCCCCAAGCTCTCCGACACCCCACGCTCTCCCACTCCCCCAAGTTCTCCGACTCCCCCAAGCTCTCCTACTCCCCCAAGCTCTCCTACTCCCGCAAGATCTCCTACTCCGGTAAGCTACCCTGCTCCAACAAGCTCTCCTACTCCCCCAAGCTCTCCTACTCCCCAAGTTCTCCTACTCCCACAAGCTCTCCTACTCCCCAAAGCTCGCCTACTCCATCAAGTTCTCCTACTCCCCCAAGCTCTCATACTCATGGAAGCTCTCCTACTCCCCCAAACTCTCCGACTCCGGTAAGCTCTCCTTTTCTGTTAAACTGTCCTCCTCTCCCAAGCTCTCCTCCTCGCCCAAGCTCTCCTACTCTGGTAAGCTCTCCTAATCCGGCAAGCTCTCCTACTCCCGCAGTGCTCACCTACTCCCGCAAGCTCTCCTACTCCCGCAAACTCTCCTACTCCCGCAAGCTCTCCTACTCCGGTAAGCTACCTTGCTCCCACAATCACTCCTACTCCCCCAAGCTCTCCTACTCCCCCAAGTTCTCCGACTCCCCCAAGCTCTCCTACTCCCCCACGCTCTCCTACTCCCTTAAGCTCGCCTACTCCCCCAAGCTCTCCTTCTCCCCCAAGCTCTCCTACTCCCCCAAGCTCTCCTACTCCCCCAAGCTCTCCTACTCCGCCAAGCTCTCCTACCACCCCAAGTTGTCCTACTTCCCCAAGCTCTCCGACACCCCAAGCTCTCCTACTCCCCCAAGTTCTCCGACTCCCCCAAGCTCTCCTACTCACCCACGCTCTCCTACTCCCTCAAGCTCGCCTACTCCCCCAAGCTCTCATACTCCCTCAAGCTGTCATACTCCTACAAGCTCTCATACTCCCGCAAGCTCTCATACTCCCCCAAGCTCTCATACTCCCCCAAGCTCTCCTACTCCCCCACGCTCTCCTACTCCCTCAAGCTCGCCTACTCCCCCAAGCTCTCCTTCTCCCCCAAGCTCTCCTACTCCCCCAAGCTGTCCTCCTCTCCCAAGCTCTCCTACTCGCCCAAGCTCTCCTACTCCCCAAGTTCTCCTACTTCCCCAAGCTCTCCTACTCCCACAAGCTCTCCTACTCCCCCAATCTCGCCTACACCCCCAAGTTCTCCTACTCCCCCAAGCTCTCCTACTCCCCCACGCACTCCTACTCCCTTAAGCTCGCCTACTCCCCAAGCTCTCCTACACCCCCAAGCTCTCGTACTCCCCCAAGCTCTTCAACTCCCCCAAGCACTCCTACTCCCCCAAGCTGTCCTTCTCACCCAAGCTCTCCGATTCCCCCAAGCTCTCCTACTCCCCCAAGCTATCCGACTCCCCCAAGCTCTCCAACTCCCCCAAGCTCACCGAATCCCCCAAGCTCTCCGACTCCCCCAAGCTCTCCTACTCCCCGAAGCTCTCCTTCGCCCCCAAGTACTCCTACTCCTCCAAGCTCTCCTACTCCCCCAAGCTCAACTACTCCCCAAAGCTCTCATACACCCCCAAGCTCTCCTACTCCACCAAGCTCTCCTACTCCCCCAAGCTCGCCATTCCTCCAAGCTCTCCTACTGCCCCACGCTCTCCTACTCCCCAAAGCTCTCCTAATCCCCCAAGCTCTCCTCCTCCCCCAAGCTCTCCTACTCCCTCAAGCTCTCCTACTCCCCCAAGCTCTCCTGCTCCCCCAATCTCTCCTACTCCCCCAAGCTCTCCTACTCCCCCAAGCATTCCTACTCCCTCAAGCTCTCCTACTCCACCAAGCTCTCCTACTCCACCAAGCTCTCCTACTACCCCAAGCTCTCCTACTCCCCCAAGATATCCTACTCACCCATCTCTCCTACTCCCCCAAATTCTCCTACTCCTCCAAGCTCTCCTACTCCCCAAGCTCTCATACTACCCAAAGCTCTCCTACACTCCCAAGCTCTCCTACTCCCCCAAGCTCTCGTCCTCCCGCAAGCTCGCCTACTCCTCCAAGCTCTCCTACTCTCCGAAGCTTTCCAACTCCCCCAAGCTCTCCTACTCCACTAAGCTCTCCTACTCCACCAAGCTCCCCTACTCCCCCAAGCTCTCCTACTCCCCCAAGCTCTCCTACTCCCCCAAGCTCTCCTACTCCCCCAAGTTCTCCTACTCGCTCAAGCTCGCGTACTCCTCAAAGCTCTCCTACTTCCCCACGCTCTCTTACTCCCCCAAGCTCTCCTAATCCCCCAAGCTCTCCTACTCCCCCAAGCTCTCCTACTCCCTCAAGCTCTCCTACACCCCCAAGCTCTCCTACTCCCGCAATCTCTCCTACTCCCCCAAGCTCTCCTACTCCCCAAGCTTTCCTACTCTACCAAGCTCTCCTACTCCCCCAAGCTCTCCTACTCCCCCAAGTTCTCCTACTCCCCCAAACTCTCCTGCTCCCCCAAGTTCTCCTACGCACCTAAGCTCTCCTACTCCCCCAAGATCTCCTACTTCCGCAAGATCTCCTACTCCCCCAAGCTCTCCTACTCCCCCAAGCTCTCCTACTCCCCAAGCTCTCATACACCCCAAGCACTCATACTCCCACAAGCTGTCATACTCCCACAAGCTCTCATACTCCCGCAAGCTCTCATACTCCCCCAAGCTCTCATACTCATGGAAGCTCTACTTCTCCCCCAAACTCTCCGACTCCGGTAAGCTCTCCTACTCTGTTAAGCTCTGCTCCTCTCCCAAGCTCTCCTACTCGCCCAAGCTCTCCTACTCTGGTAAGCTCTCCTAATCCGGCAAGCTCTCCGAATCCGGCAAGCTCTCCTACTCACGCAAGCTCTCCGAATCCCGCAATGCTCACCTACTCCCGCAAGCTCTCCTACTCCCGCAAACTCTGCTACTCCCGCAAGCTCTCCTACTCCGCTAAGCTACCCTGCTCCCACAAGCTCTCCTACTCCCCCAAGCTCTCCTACTCCCCAAGTTCTCCTCCTCCCCCAAGCTATCCGACTCCCCCAAGCTCTCCGACTCCCCCAAGCTCACCGAATCCCCCAAGCTCTACGACTCCCCAAGCTCTCCTACTCCCCGAAGCTCTCCTTCGCCCCCAAGTTCTCCTACTCCTCCAAGCTCTCCTACTCCCCCAAGCTCTCCTAATCCCCAAAGCTCTGCTAATCCCCCAAGCTCTCCTACTCCCGCAAGCTCTCCTACTCCCTCAAGCTCTCCTACACCCCCAAGCTCTCCTGCTCCCCCAATCTCTCCTACTCCCCCAAGCTCTCCTACTCCCCCAAGCTTTCCAACTCCCGCAAGCTCTGCTACTCCACCAAGCTCTCCTACTCCACCAAGCTCTCCTACTACCCCAAGCTCTCCTACTCCCCCAAGCTCTCCTACTCGCTCAAGCTCTCCTACACCCCCAAGCTGTCCTACTCCTTCAAGCTCTGCTACTCCACCAAGCTCTCCTACTACCCCAAGCTCGCGTACTCTCCCAAGCTCTCCTACTCGCTCAAGCTCTCCTACTCCACCAAGCTCTCCTACTCCACCAAGCTCTCCTACTCACCCAAGCTCTCCTACTCGCTCAAGCTCTCCTACACCCCCAAGCTCTCCTACTCCCCCAATCTCTCCTTCTCACCCAAGCTCTCCTACACCCCCAAGCTTTCCTACTCCCCCAAGCTCTCCTACTCCACCAAGCTCTCCTACTCCACCAAACTCTCCTACTCCCCCAAGCTCTCCTCCTCCCCTAAGCTCTCCTATCCGCCCTAGATCTCTTACTCCCCCAAGATCTCCTACTCCCCCAAGCTCTCCTACTCCCCCAAGCTCTCCTCCTCCCCCAAGCTCTCATAATCCCCCAAGCTCTCCTACTTCCGCAAGATCTCCTACTCCCCCAAGCTCTCCTACTCCCCCAAGCTCTCCTACTCCCCCAAGCTCTCATAATCCCCAAGCTCTCATACTCCCACAAGCTGTCATACTCCCTCAAGCTCTCATAATCCCGCAAGCTCTCATACTCCCCCAACTCTCATAATGATGGAAGCTCTCCTACTCCCCCAAACTCTCCGACTCCGGTAAGCTCTCCTACGCTGTTAAGATCTCCTCCTCTCCCAAGCTCTCCTACACGTCCAATCTCTCTTAATCTGGTAAGCTCTCCTAATCCGGCAAGCTATCCTACTACCACAAGCTCTCCGACTCCCGCAAGCTCTCCTACTCCCGCAATGCTCTCCTACTCCCGCAAGTTCTCCTACTCTCGCAAACTCTCCTACACCCGCAAGCTCTCCAACTCCGGTAAGCTACCATGCTCCACAATCTCTCCTCCTCCCCCAAGCTCTCATAATCCCCCAAGCTCTCCTACTTCCGCAAGATCTCCTACTCCCCCAAGCTATCCTACTCCCCCAAGCTCTTCTACTCCCCCAAGCTCTCCTACTCCCCCAAGCTCTCCAATCGCCCGAGCTCCCCAATCCACCAAGCTCTCCAATCCACCAAGCTCTCCAATCCACCAAGCTCTCCTACTCCCACAAGCTCTCATAATCCTCCAAGCTCTCCTATTCCCCTAAGCTCCCCGACTCACCCAAGCTCTCCGACTTCCGCAAGCTGTCATACTCCCACAAGCTCTCATACTCCCGCAAGCTCTCATACTCCCCCAAACTCTCATACTCATGGAAGCTCTCCTACTCCCCCAAACTCTTCGACTCCGGAAAGCGCTCCTGCTCTGTTAAGCTGTCCTCCTCTCCCAAGCTCTCCTACTCGCCCAAGCTCTCCTACTCTGGTAAGCTCTCCTAATCCGGCAAGCTCTCCGACTCCCGCAAGCTCTCCTACTCACGCAAGCTCTCCGACTCCCGCAATGCTCACCTACTCCCGCAATCTCTCCTACTCCCGCAAACTCTCCTACTCCCGCAAGCTCTCCTACTCCGCTAAGCTACCCTGCTCCCACAAGCTCTCCTACTCCTCAAAGCTCTCCTACTCCCACAAGCTCTCCAACTCCCCAAACTCTCCGACAGCCCCAAGCTCTCCTACTCCCCCAAGCTCTCCTACTCCCCCAAACTCGCTACTCCTCCAAGCTCCCCTACTCCCCCACGCTCTCCTACTCCCCCAAGCTCTCCTACACCCCCAAGCTCTCCTACTCCCCCAATCTCTCCTACTCAGCCAAGCTCTCCTACACCCCCAAGCTTTCCTACGCCCCACAAGCTCTCCTCCTCCCCTAAGCTCTCCAATCCGCTCTAGATCTCCAACTCCCCCAAGATCTCCTACTCCCCCAAGCTCTCCTGCTCCCCCAATCTCTCCTACTCCCCCAAGCTCTCCTACTCCCACAAGCTCTCCGACTCCCGCAAGCTCTCCTACTATCGCAAACTCTCCAACACCCGCAAGCTCTCCTACTCCGGTAAGCTACCCTGCTCCCACCATCTATCCGACTCCCCCAAGGTCTCCCACTCCCCCAAGTTCTTCTACTCCACCAAGCTCTCCAGTCCCCCAAGCTCTCCTACTCCCCAAAGCTCGTCTACTCCCCCAAGCTCTCATACTCCCTCAAGCACTTCTACTCCCCCAAGCTCTCCTACTCCCCCAAGCTGTCCTACTCCCCCAAGCTCTCCGACTCTCCCAAGATCTCCGACTCCCTCAAGATCTACGACTCCCACAAGCTCTCCGACTCCCCCAAGCTCTCCGACTCCCCCAAGCTCTCCGAGTCCCCCAAGCTCACCGACTCCCCCAAGCTCTCCGACTACCCCAAGCTCTCCTACTGCCCCAAGTTTTCCTAATCCCCCAAGCACTCCTACTCCACCAAGCTCTCCTACTCCACCAAGTACTCCACCAAGCTCTCCTACTCCACCAAGCTCTCCTACTCCCCCAAGCTCCCCTACTCCCCCAAGCTCTCCGACTCTCGAAAGCTCTCCTGCTCCCCCAAGCTCTCCTTCTCCCCCAAGCTCTCCTACTCCCCCAAGCTCTCTACTCCCCCAAGCTCTACTACTCCCCCAAGCTCTCCTACTCCCCAAGCTCTCCTACTCCCCCAAGCTCTCCAATCGCCGCAGCTCTCCAATCCCCAAGCTCTCCAATCCACCAAGCTCTCCAATCCCCCAAGCTCTCCAACTCGCCCAAGCTGTCCTATACCCCAAAGTTCTCCTAATCCCCAAAGCTCTCCTACTACCCAAAATTCTCCTTCTCCTCCAAGTTCTCCTACTCCCTCAAGCTCTCCTACTCCCCAAAGCTCTCCTACTGCCCCAAGCTCTCCTACTCCCACAAGCTCTCCTACTCCCCCAAATTCGCCTGCTCCTCCAAGCTCTCCTACTCCCCCACGCTCTCCTACTCCCCCAACTCTCCTAATCCCCACGCCCTCCTTCACCCCCAAGCTCTCCTACTCCCTCAAGCTCTCCTACACCCCCAAGCTCTCCAATCGCCCAAGCTCTCCAATCCCCCAAGCTCTCCAATCCACCAAGCTCTCCAATCAACCAAGCTCTCCTACTCCCCCAAGCTCTCATACACCCCAAGCTCTCATGCTCCCACAAGCTGTCATACTCCCACAAGCTCTCATACTCCCGCAAGCTCTCATACTCCCCCAAGCTCTCATACTCATGGAAGCTCTCCTACTCCCCCAAATTCTCCGACTCCGGAAAGCGCTCCTACTCTGTTACGCTGTCCTCCTCTCCCAAGCTCTCCTACTCGCCCAAGCTCTCCTACTCTGGTAAGCTCTCCTAATCCGGCAAGCTCTCAACTCCCGCAAGCTCTCCTACTCACGCAAGCTCTCCGACTCCCGCAATGCTCACCTACTCCCGCAAGCTCTCCTACTCCCGCAAACTCTACTACTCCCGCAAGCTCTCCTACTCCGGTAAGCTACCCTGCTCCCACAAGCTATCCTACTCCCCGAAGCTCTCCTACTCCCCAAGTTCTCCTAGTCCTCCAAGCTCTCCTACTCCCCCAACCTCTCCTACTCTCCAAAGCTCGCCTACTCCCCCATGTTCTCCTACACCCCCAATCTCTCCTACTCCCCCACGCTCTCCTACTCCCTCAAGCTCGCCTACTCGCCCAAGCTCTCCTACTCCCCCAAGCTCTACTACTCCCACAAGCTTTCCTACTCCCTCAAGCTCGCCTACTCCCCCAAGCTCTCCTACTCCCCCAAGCTCTCCTACTCCCACAAGCTTTCCTACTCCACCAAACTCTCCTACTCCCGCAAGCTCTCCTCCTCCCCTAAGCTCTCCTATCCGCCCTAGATCTCCTACTCCCCCAAGATCTCCTACTCCCTCAAGCGCTCCTACTCACCGAAGCTCCCCTACTCCCCCAAGCACTCATAATCCCCCAAGCTCTCATACTCCCACAAGCTCTCATACTCCCCCAAGCTCTCATACTCCCGCAAGCTCTCATACTCCCCCAACTCTCATAATCATGGAAGCTCTCCTACTCCCCCAAACTCTCCGACTCCGGTAAGCTCTCATACGCTGTTAAGCTCTACTCCTCTCCCAAGCTCTCCTACTCGCCCAAGCTCTCTTACTCTGGTAAGCTCTCCTAATCCGGCAAGCTCTCCTACTCCCACAAGCTCTCCGACTCCCGCAAGCTCTCCTACTCACGCAAGCTCTCCTACTCCCGCAATGCTCTCCGACTCACGCAAGCTCTCCTACTCCCGCAAACTCTCCTACACCCGCAAGCTCTCCTACTTCGGTAAGCTGCCCTGCTCCCACAATCTCTCCGACTCCCCCAAGCTCTCCCACTCACCCAAGTTCTCCTACTCCCCCAAGCTCTCCTACTCCCCCAAGCTCTCCTACTCCCCAAAGCTCGCCTACTCCCCCAAGTTCTCCTACTCCCCCAAGTTCTCCTACTCCCCCACGCTCTTCTACTCCCTAAAGCTCGCCTACTCCCCCAAGCTCTCCTACTCCCCCAAGCTCTCCTACTCCCCCAATTACTTTTAATCCCCCAAGCTCTCCTACTCCCCCAAGCTGTCCTACTCCCCCAAGCTCTCCGACTCCCCCAAGCTGTCCTACTCCCCCAAGCTCTCCTACTCCCCCAAGCTCTCCTACTCCCCCACGCTCTCCTACTCCCCCAAGCTCTCCTACTCCCCCAATCTCTCTTACTCCCCCAAGCTCTCCTACTCCCCCAAGCTCTCCTACTCCCGCAAGCTCTCCTACTCTCCCAAGCTCTCCTACTCCCCCAAGCTCTCCTACTCCACCAAGCTCTCCTACTCCCCCAAGCTCTCCTACTCCCCCAAGTTCTCCTACCCCCTCAAGCTCGCCTACTCCCTCAAGATCTCCTACTCCCCCAAGCTCTCCTAACCCCCAAGCTCTCCTACTCCCCCAAGCTCTCCTACTCCCCCAAGCGCTCCTACTCCCCCAAGCTCTCCTAATCCCCCAAGCTCTCCTATTCCCCTAAGCTCTCCGACTCCCCCAAGCTCTCCGACTTCCGCAAGCTATCCTACTCCCCCAAGCTCTTCTACTCCCCCAAGCTCTCCTAATCCCCCAAGCTCTCCTACTCCCCGAAGTTCTCCTACTCCCTCAAGCTCTCCTACACCCCCAAGCTTTCCTACTCCCCCAAGCTCTCCTACTCCACCAAGCTCTCCTACTCCACCAAGCTCTCCTACTCCCCCAAGCTCTTCTACTCCCCCAAGCTCTCCTACTCCCCCAAGCACTGCTACTCCCCCAAGCTCTCCTACTCCCCCAAGCTCTCGTCCTCCCGCAAGCTCGCCTACTCCTCCAAGCTCTCCTACTCTCCGAAGCTTTCCAACTCCCCCAAGCTCTCCTACTCCACTAAGCTCTCCTACTCCACCAAGCTCCCCTACTCCCCCAAGCTCTCCTACTCCCCCAAGCTCTCCTACTCCCCCAAGCTCTCCTACTCCCCCAAGTTCTCCTACTCGCTCAAGCTCGCGTACTCCTCAAAGCTCTCCTACTTCCCCACGCTCTCTTACTCCCCCAAGCTCTCCTAATCCCCCAAGCTCTCCTACTCCCCCAAGCTCTCCTACTCCCTCAAGCTCTCCTACACCCCCAAGCTCTCCTACTCCCGCAATCTCTCCTACTCCCCCAAGCTCTCCTACTCCCCAAGCTTTCCTACTCTACCAAGCTCTCCTACTCCCCCAAGCTCTCCTACTCCCCCAAGTTCTCCTACTCCCCCAAACTCTCCTGCTCCCCCAAGTTCTCCTACGCACCTAAGCTCTCCTACTCCCCCAAGATCTCCTACTTCCGCAAGATCTCCTACTCCCCCAAGCTCTCCTACTCCCCCAAGCTCTCCTACTCCCCAAGCTCTCATACACCCCAAGCACTCATACTCCCACAAGCTGTCATACTCCCACAAGCTCTCATACTCCCGCAAGCTCTCATACTCCCCCAAGCTCTCATACTCATGGAAGCTCTACTTCTCCCCCAAACTCTCCGACTCCGGTAAGCTCTCCTACTCTGTTAAGCTCTGCTCCTCTCCCAAGCTCTCCTACTCGCCCAAGCTCTCCTACTCTGGTAAGCTCTCCTAATCCGGCAAGCTCTCCGAATCCGGCAAGCTCTCCTACTCACGCAAGCTCTCCGAATCCCGCAATGCTCACCTACTCCCGCAAGCTCTCCTACTCCCGCAAACTCTGCTACTCCCGCAAGCTCTCCTACTCCGCTAAGCTACCCTGCTCCCACAAGCTCTCCTACTCCCCCAAGCTCTCCTACTCCCCAAGTTCTCCTCCTCCCCCAAGCTATCCGACTCCCCCAAGCTCTCCGACTCCCCCAAGCTCACCGAATCCCCCAAGCTCTACGACTCCCCAAGCTCTCCTACTCCCCGAAGCTCTCCTTCGCCCCCAAGTTCTCCTACTCCTCCAAGCTCTCCTACTCCCCCAAGCTCTCCTAATCCCCAAAGCTCTGCTAATCCCCCAAGCTCTCCTACTCCCGCAAGCTCTCCTACTCCCTCAAGCTCTCCTACACCCCCAAGCTCTCCTGCTCCCCCAATCTCTCCTACTCCCCCAAGCTCTCCTACTCCCCCAAGCTTTCCAACTCCCGCAAGCTCTGCTACTCCACCAAGCTCTCCTACTCCACCAAGCTCTCCTACTACCCCAAGCTCTCCTACTCCCCCAAGCTCTCCTACTCGCTCAAGCTCTCCTACACCCCCAAGCTGTCCTACTCCTTCAAGCTCTGCTACTCCACCAAGCTCTCCTACTACCCCAAGCTCGCGTACTCTCCCAAGCTCTCCTACTCGCTCAAGCTCTCCTACTCCACCAAGCTCTCCTACTCCACCAAGCTCTCCTACTCACCCAAGCTCTCCTACTCGCTCAAGCTCTCCTACACCCCCAAGCTCTCCTACTCCCCCAATCTCTCCTTCTCACCCAAGCTCTCCTACACCCCCAAGCTTTCCTACTCCCCCAAGCTCTCCTACTCCACCAAGCTCTCCTACTCCACCAAACTCTCCTACTCCCCCAAGCTCTCCTCCTCCCCTAAGCTCTCCTATCCGCCCTAGATCTCTTACTCCCCCAAGATCTCCTACTCCCCCAAGCTCTCCTACTCCCCCAAGCTCTCCTCCTCCCCCAAGCTCTCATAATCCCCCAAGCTCTCCTACTTCCGCAAGATCTCCTACTCCCCCAAGCTCTCCTACTCCCCCAAGCTCTCCTACTCCCCCAAGCTCTCATAATCCCCAAGCTCTCATACTCCCACAAGCTGTCATACTCCCTCAAGCTCTCATAATCCCGCAAGCTCTCATACTCCCCCAACTCTCATAATGATGGAAGCTCTCCTACTCCCCCAAACTCTCCGACTCCGGTAAGCTCTCCTACGCTGTTAAGATCTCCTCCTCTCCCAAGCTCTCCTACACGTCCAATCTCTCTTAATCTGGTAAGCTCTCCTAATCCGGCAAGCTATCCTACTACCACAAGCTCTCCGACTCCCGCAAGCTCTCCTACTCCCGCAATGCTCTCCTACTCCCGCAAGTTCTCCTACTCTCGCAAACTCTCCTACACCCGCAAGCTCTCCAACTCCGGTAAGCTACCATGCTCCACAATCTCTCCTCATCCCCCAAGCTCTCATAATCCCCCAAGCTCTCCTACTTCCGCAAGATCTCCTACTCCCCCAAGCTATCCTACTCCCCCAAGCTCTTCTACTCCCCCAAGCTCTCCTACTCCCCCAAGCTCTCCAATCGCCCGAGCTCCCCAATCCACCAAGCTCTCCAATCCACCAAGCTCTCCAATCCACCAAGCTCTCCTACTCCCACAAGCTCTCATAATCCTCCAAGCTCTCCTATTCCCCTAAGCTCCCCGACTCACCCAAGCTCTCCGACTTCCGCAAGCTGTCATACTCCCACAAGCTCTCATACTCCCACAAGCTCTCATACTCCCCCAAACTCTCATACTCATGGAAGCTCTCCTACTCCCCCAAACTCTTCGACTCCGGAAAGCGCTCCTGCTCTGTTAAGCTGTCCTCCTCTCCCAAGCTCTCCTACTCGCCCAAGCTCTCCTACTCTGGTAAGCTCTCCTAATCCGGCAAGCTCTCCGACTCCCGCAAGCTCTCCTACTCACGCAAGCTCTCCGACTCCCGCAATGCTCACCTACTCCCGCAATCTCTCCTACTCCCGCAAACTCTCCTACTCCCGCAAGCTCTCCTACTCCGCTAAGCTACCCTGCTCCCACAAGCTCTCCTACTCCTCAAAGCTCTCCTACTCCCACAAGCTCTCCAACTCCCCAAACTCTCCGACAGCCCCAAGCTCTCCTACTCCCCCAAGCTCTCCTACTCCCCCAAACTCGCTACTCCTCCAAGCTCCCCTACTCCCCCACGCTCTCCTACTCCCCCAAGCTCTCCTACACCCCCAAGCTCTCCTACTCCCCCAATCTCTCCTACTCAGCCAAGCTCTCCTACACCCCCAAGCTTTCCTACGCCCCACAAGCTCTCCTCCTCCCCTAAGCTCTCCAATCCGCTCTAGATCTCCAACTCCCCCAAGATCTCCTACTCCCCCAAGCTCTCCTGCTCCCCCAATCTCTCCTACTCCCCCAAGCTCTCCTACTCCCACAAGCTCTCCGACTCCCGCAAGCTCTCCTACTATCGCAAACTCTCCAACACCCGCAAGCTCTCCTACTCCGGTAAGCTACCCTGCTCCCACCATCTATCCGACTCCCCCAAGGTCTCCCACTCCCCCAAGTTCTTCTACTCCACCAAGCTCTCCAGTCCCCCAAGCTCTCCTACTCCCCAAAGCTCGTCTACTCCCCCAAGCTCTCATACTCCCTCAAGCACTTCTACTCCCCCAAGCTCTCCTACTCCCCCAAGCTGTCCTACTCCCCCAAGCTCTCCGACTCTCCCAAGATCTCCGACTCCCTCAAGATCTACGACTCCCACAAGCTCTCCGACTCCCCCAAGCTCTCCGACTCCCCCAAGCTCTCCGAGTCCCCCAAGCTCACCGACTCCCCCAAGCTCTCCGACTACCCCAAGCTCTCCTACTGCCCCAAGTTTTCCTAATCCCCCAAGCACTCCTACTCCACCAAGCTCTCCTACTCCACCAAGTACTCCACCAAGCTCTCCTACTCCACCAAGCTCTCCTACTCCCCCAAGCTCCCCTACTCCCCCAAGCTCTCCGACTCTCGAAAGCTCTCCTGCTCCCCCAAGCTCTCCTTCTCCCCCAAGCTCTCCTACTCCCCCAAGCTCTCTACTCCCCCAAGCTCTACTACTCCCCCAAGCTCTCCTACTCCCCAAGCTCTCCTACTCCCCCAAGCTCTCCAATCGCCGCAGCTCTCCAATCCCCAAGCTCTCCAATCCACCAAGCTCTCCAATCCCCCAAGCTCTCCAACTCGCCCAAGCTGTCCTATACCCCAAAGTTCTCCTAATCCCCAAAGCTCTCCTACTACCCAAAATTCTCCTTCTCCTCCAAGTTCTCCTACTCCCTCAAGCTCTCCTACTCCCCAAAGCTCTCCTACTGCCCCAAGCTCTCCTACTCCCACAAGCTCTCCTACTCCCCCAAATTCGCCTGCTCCTCCAAGCTCTCCTACTCCCCCACGCTCTCCTACTCCCCCAACTCTCCTAATCCCCACGCCCTCCTTCACCCCCAAGCTCTCCTACTCCCTCAAGCTCTCCTACACCCCCAAGCTCTCCAATCGCCCAAGCTCTCCAATCCCCCAAGCTCTCCAATCCACCAAGCTCTCCAATCAACCAAGCTCTCCTACTCCCCCAAGCTCTCATACACCCCAAGCTCTCATGCTCCCACAAGCTGTCATACTCCCACAAGCTCTCATACTCCCGCAAGCTCTCATACTCCCCCAAGCTCTCATACTCATGGAAGCTCTCCTACTCCCCCAAACTCTCCGACTCCGGAAAGCGCTCCTACTCTGTTACGCTGTCCTCCTCTCCCAAGCTCTCCTACTCGCCCAAGCTCTCCTACTCTGGTAAGCTCTCCTAATCCGGCAAGCTCTCAACTCCCGCAAGCTCTCCTACTCACGCAAGCTCTCCGACTCCCGCAATGCTCACCTACTCCCGCAAGCTCTCCTACTCCCGCAAACTCTACTACTCCCGCAAGCTCTCCTACTCCGGTAAGCTACCCTGCTCCCACAAGCTATCCTACTCCCCGAAGCTCTCCTACTCCCCAAGTTCTCCTAGTCCTCCAAGCTCTCCTACTCCCCCAACCTCTCCTACTCTCCAAAGCTCGCCTACTCCCCCATGTTCTCCTACACCCCCAATCTCTCCTACTCCCCCACGCTCTCCTACTCCCTCAAGCTCGCCTACTCGCCCAAGCTCTCCTACTCCCCCAAGCTCTACTACTCCCACAAGCTTTCCTACTCCCTCAAGCTCGCCTACTCCCCCAAGCTCTCCTACTCCCCCAAGCTCTCCTACTCCCACAAGCTTTCCTACTCCACCAAACTCTCCTACTCCCGCAAGCTCTCCTCCTCCCCTAAGCTCTCCTATCCGCCCTAGATCTCCTACTCCCCCAAGATCTCCTACTCCCTCAAGCGCTCCTACTCACCGAAGCTCCCCTACTCCCCCAAGCACTCATAATCCCCCAAGCTCTCATACTCCCACAAGCTCTCATACTCCCCCAAGCTCTCATACTCCCGCAAGCTCTCATACTCCCCCAACTCTCATAATCATGGAAGCTCTCCTACTCCCCCAAACTCTCCGACTCCGGTAAGCTCTCATACGCTGTTAAGCTCTACTCCTCTCCCAAGCTCTCCTACTCGCCCAAGCTCTCTTACTCTGGTAAGCTCTCCTAATCCGGCAAGCTCTCCTACTCCCACAAGCTCTCCGACTCCCGCAAGCTCTCCTACTCACGCAAGCTCTCCTACTCCCGCAATGCTCTCCGACTCACGCAAGCTCTCCTACTCCCGCAAACTCTCCTACACCCGCAAGCTCTCCTACTTCGGTAAGCTGCCCTGCTCCCACAATCTCTCCGACTCCCCCAAGCTCTCCCACTCACCCAAGTTCTCCTACTCCCCCAAGCTCTCCTACTCCCCCAAGCTCTCCTACTCCCCAAAGCTCGCCTACTCCCCCAAGTTCTCCTACTCCCCCAAGTTCTCCTACTCCCCCACGCTCTTCTACTCCCTAAAGCTCGCCTACTCCCCCAAGCTCTCCTACTCCCCCAAGCTCTCCTACTCCCCCAATTACTTTTAATCCCCCAAGCTCTCCTACTCCCCCAAGCTGTCCTACTCCCCCAAGCTCTCCGACTCCCCCAAGCTGTCCTACTCCCCCAAGCTCTCCTACTCCCCCAAGCTCTCCTACTCCCCCACGCTCTCCTACTCCCCCAAGCTCTCCTACTCCCCCAATCTCTCTTACTCCCCCAAGCTCTCCTACTCCCCCAAGCTCTCCTACTCCCGCAAGCTCTCCTACTCTCCCAAGCTCTCCTACTCCCCCAAGCTCTCCTACTCCACCAAGCTCTCCTACTCCCCCAAGCTCTCCTACTCCCCCAAGTTCTCCTACCCCCTCAAGCTCGCCTACTCCCTCAAGATCTCCTACTCCCCCAAGCTCTCCTAACCCCCAAGCTCTCCTACTCCCCCAAGCTCTCCTACTCCCCCAAGCGCTCCTACTCCCCCAAGCTCTCCTAATCCCCCAAGCTCTCCTATTCCCCTAAGCTCTCCGACTCCCCCAAGCTCTCCGACTTCCGCAAGCTATCCTACTCCCCCAAGCTCTTCTACTCCCCCAAGCTCTCCTAATCCCCCAAGCTCTCCTACTCCCCGAAGTTCTCCTACTCCCTCAAGCTCTCCTACACCCCCAAGCTTTCCTACTCCCCCAAGCTCTCCTACTCCACCAAGCTCTCCTACTCCACCAAGCTCTCCTACTCCCCCAAGCTCTTCTACTCCCCCAAGCTCTCCTACTCCCCCAAGCACTGCTACTCCCCCAAGCTCTCCTACTCCCCCAAGCACTTCTACTCCCCCAAGCTCTACTACTCCCCCAAGCTGTCCTACTCCCCCAAGCTCTCCGACTCCCCCAAGATCTCCGACTCCCCCAAGCTCTACGACTCCCCAAAGCTCTCCTACTCCCTCAAGCTCTCCGAGTCCCCCAAGCTCTCCGAATCCCCCAAGCTCTCCGACTACCCCAAGCTCTCCTACTGCCCCAAGTTTTCCTAATCCCCCAAGCTCTCCTACTCCACCAAGCTCTGCTACTCCACCCATCTCTCCTACTCCACCCATCTCTCCTACTCCACCAAGCTCTCCTTCTCCCCCAAGCTCTCCTACTCCGATAAGCTTTCCTACACCTCAAAGTTCTCCTACTCCCCGAAGCTCTCCTACTCCCCCAAATTCTCCATCTCCTCCAAGCCCTCCTACTCCCCCAAGCTCTCCTGCTCCCCAAAGCTCTCCTACACCCCCAAGCTCTCCTACTCCCCCAAGCTCTCCTACTCCCCCAAACTCGCCTACTCCTCCAAGCTCTCCTACTCCCCCACGCTCTCCTACTCCCCAACTCTCCTAATCCCCCACGCCCTCCTACTCCCCCAAGCTCTCCTACTCCCTCAAGCTCTCCTACATCCCCAAGCTCTCCTACTCCCCTAATCTCTCCTACTCCCCCAAGCTCTCCTACTCCCCCAAGCTCTCCTACTCCCCCAAGCTCTCCTACTCCACCAATCTCTCCTATTCCACCAAGCTCTCCTGCTCCCCCAAGCTCTCATACTCCCTCAAGCTCTCCTACTCCCCCAAGCTGTCCTACTCCCCCAAGGTCTCCTACTCCCCCAAGATCTCCTACCCCCCCAAGCTCGCCTACTCCGTCAAGCTCTCCTACTCCCCCAAGCTCTCCTAACCCCCAAGCTCTCCTACTCCCCCAAGCTCTCCTACTCCCCCAAGCTCTCCTACTCCCCCAAGCTCTCCTAATCCCCCAAGCTCTCCTACTCCCCCAAGGTCTCCTACTCCCCCAAGCACTTCTACTCCCCCAAGCTCTCCTACTCCCCCAAGCTGTCCTACTCCCCCAAGCTCTCCGACTCCCCCAAGATCTCCGACTCCCCCAAGCTCTACGACTCCCCCAAGCTCTCCTACTCCCCCAAGCTCTCCGAGTCCCCCAAGCTCTCCGACTCCCCCAAGCTCTCCGACTACCCCAAGCTCTCCTACTGCCCCAAGTTTTCCTAATCCCCCAAGCTCTCCTACTCCACCAAGCACTACTACTCCACCCATCTCTCCTACTCCACCAAGCTCTCCTTCTCCCCCAAGCTCTCCTACTCCCCCAAGCTCTCCTACTCCAGAAAGCTCTCCTAATCCCCCAAGCTCTCCTTCTCCCCCAAGCTCTCGTACTCCCCCAAGCTCTCCTACTCCCCCAAGCTCTACTACTTCCCAAGCTCTCCTACTCCCCCAAGCTCTCCTACTCCCCCAAGCTCTCTTACTCACCAATCTCTACTACTCCACCCATCTCTCCTACTCCACCAAGCTCTCCTTCCCCCCCAAGCTCTCCTACTCCGATAAGCTTTCCTACACCCCAAAGTTCTCCTACTCCCCGAAGCTCTCCTACTGCCCCAAATCCTCCTTCTCCTCCAAGCTCTCCTACTCCTCCAAGCTCTCCTACTCCCCAAAGCTCTCCTACACCTCCAAGCTCTCCTACTCTCCCAAGCTCTCCTACTCCCCCAAACTCGCCTACTCCTCCAAGCTCTCCTACTCCCCCACGCTCTCCTACTCCCCAACTCTCCTAATCCCCCACGCCCTCCTACTCCCCCAAGCTCTCCTACTCCCTCAAGCTCTCCTACACCCCCAAGCTCTCCTACTCCCCCAATCTCTCCTACTCCCCCAAGCTCTCCTACTCCCCCAAGCTCTCCTACTCCCCCAAGCTCTCCTACTCCACCAATCTCTCCTATTCCACCAAGCTCTCCTGCTCCCCCAAGCTCTCCTACTCCCTCAAGCTCTCCTACTCCCCCATGCTCTCCTAACCCCCAAGCTCTCCTACTCCCCCAAGCTGTCCTACTCCCCCAAGGTCTCCTACTCCCCCAAGCTCTCCTAATCCCCCAAGCTCTCCTATTCCCCTAAGCTCTCCGACTCCCCCAAGCTCTCCTACTCCCGCAAGCTCTCCTACTCTCCCAAGCTCTCCTACTCCCCCAAGCTCTCCTACTCCACCAAGCTCTCCGACACCCCCAAGCTCTCCTACACCCCCAAGCTGTCCTACTCCTTCAAGCTCTGCTACTCCACCAAGCTCTCCTACTACCCCAAGCTCGCGTACTCTCCCAAGCTCTCCTACTCGCTCAAGCTCTCCTACTCCACCAAGCTCTCCTACTCCACCAAGCTCTCCTACTCACCCAAGCTCTCCTACTCGCTCAAGCTCTCCTACACCCCCAAGCTCTCCTACTCCCCCAATCTCTCCTTCTCACCCAAGCTCTCCTACACCCCCAAGCTTTCCTACTCCCCCAAGCTCTCCTACTCCACCAAGCTCTCCTACTCCACCAAACTCTCCTACTCCCCCAAGCTCTCCTCCTCCCCTAAGCTCTCCTATCCGCCCTAGATCTCTTACTCCCCCAAGATCTCCTACTCCCCCAAGCTCTCCTACTCCCCCAAGCTCTCCTCCTCCCCCAAGCTCTCATAATCCCCCAAGCTCTCCTACTTCCGCAAGATCTCCTACTCCCCCAAGCTCTCCTACTCCCCCAAGCTCTCCTACTCCCCCAAGCTCTCATAATCCCCAAGCTCTCATACTCCCACAAGCTGTCATACTCCCTCAAGCTCTCATAATCCCGCAAGCTCTCATACTCCCCCAACTCTCATAATGATGGAAGCTCTCCTACTCCCCCAAACTCTCCGACTCCGGTAAGCTCTCCTACGCTGTTAAGATCTCCTCCTCTCCCAAGCTCTCCTACACGTCCAATCTCTCTTAATCTGGTAAGCTCTCCTAATCCGGCAAGCTATCCTACTACCACAAGCTCTCCGACTCCCGCAAGCTCTCCTACTCCCGCAATGCTCTCCTACTCCCGCAAGTTCTCCTACTCTCGCAAACTCTCCTACACCCGCAAGCTCTCCAACTCCGGTAAGCTACCATGCTCCACAATCTCTCCTCATCCCCCAAGCTCTCATAATCCCCCAAGCTCTCCTACTTCCGCAAGATCTCCTACTCCCCCAAGCTATCCTACTCCCCCAAGCTCTTCTACTCCCCCAAGCTCTCCTACTCCCCCAAGCTCTCCAATCGCCCGAGCTCCCCAATCCACCAAGCTCTCCAATCCACCAAGCTCTCCAATCCACCAAGCTCTCCTACTCCCACAAGCTCTCATAATCCTCCAAGCTCTCCTATTCCCCTAAGCTCCCCGACTCACCCAAGCTCTCCGACTTCCGCAAGCTGTCATACTCCCACAAGCTCTCATACTCCCGCAAGCTCTCATACTCCCCCAAACTCTCATACTCATGGAAGCTCTCCTACTCCCCCAAACTCTTCGACTCCGGAAAGCGCTCCTGCTCTGTTAAGCTGTCCTCCTCTCCCAAGCTCTCCTACTCGCCCAAGCTCTCCTACTCTGGTAAGCTCTCCTAATCCGGCAAGCTCTCCGACTCCCGCAAGCTCTCCTACTCACGCAAGCTCTCCGACTCCCGCAATGCTCACCTACTCCCGCAATCTCTCCTACTCCCGCAAACTCTCCTACTCCCGCAAGCTCTCCTACTCCGCTAAGCTACCCTGCTCCCACAAGCTCTCCTACTCCTCAAAGCTCTCCTACTCCCACAAGCTCTCCAACTCCCCAAACTCTCCGACAGCCCCAAGCTCTCCTACTCCCCCAAGCTCTCCTACTCCCCCAAACTCGCTACTCCTCCAAGCTCCCCTACTCCCCCACGCTCTCCTACTCCCCCAAGCTCTCCTACACCCCCAAGCTCTCCTACTCCCCCAATCTCTCCTACTCAGCCAAGCTCTCCTACACCCCCAAGCTTTCCTACGCCCCACAAGCTCTCCTCCTCCCCTAAGCTCTCCAATCCGCTCTAGATCTCCAACTCCCCCAAGATCTCCTACTCCCCCAAGCTCTCCTGCTCCCCCAATCTCTCCTACTCCCCCAAGCTCTCCTACTCCCACAAGCTCTCCGACTCCCGCAAGCTCTCCTACTATCGCAAACTCTCCAACACCCGCAAGCTCTCCTACTCCGGTAAGCTACCCTGCTCCCACCATCTATCCGACTCCCCCAAGGTCTCCCACTCCCCCAAGTTCTTCTACTCCACCAAGCTCTCCAGTCCCCCAAGCTCTCCTACTCCCCAAAGCTCGTCTACTCCCCCAAGCTCTCATACTCCCTCAAGCACTTCTACTCCCCCAAGCTCTCCTACTCCCCCAAGCTGTCCTACTCCCCCAAGCTCTCCGACTCTCCCAAGATCTCCGACTCCCTCAAGATCTACGACTCCCACAAGCTCTCCGACTCCCCCAAGCTCTCCGACTCCCCCAAGCTCTCCGAGTCCCCCAAGCTCACCGACTCCCCCAAGCTCTCCGACTACCCCAAGCTCTCCTACTGCCCCAAGTTTTCCTAATCCCCCAAGCACTCCTACTCCACCAAGCTCTCCTACTCCACCAAGTACTCCACCAAGCTCTCCTACTCCACCAAGCTCTCCTACTCCCCCAAGCTCCCCTACTCCCCCAAGCTCTCCGACTCTCGAAAGCTCTCCTGCTCCCCCAAGCTCTCCTTCTCCCCCAAGCTCTCCTACTCCCCCAAGCTCTCTACTCCCCCAAGCTCTACTACTCCCCCAAGCTCTCCTACTCCCCAAGCTCTCCTACTCCCCCAAGCTCTCCAATCGCCGCAGCTCTCCAATCCCCAAGCTCTCCAATCCACCAAGCTCTCCAATCCCCCAAGCTCTCCAACTCGCCCAAGCTGTCCTATACCCCAAAGTTCTCCTAATCCCCAAAGCTCTCCTACTACCCAAAATTCTCCTTCTCCTCCAAGTTCTCCTACTCCCTCAAGCTCTCCTACTCCCCAAAGCTCTCCTACTGCCCCAAGCTCTCCTACTCCCACAAGCTCTCCTACTCCCCCAAATTCGCCTGCTCCTCCAAGCTCTCCTACTCCCCCACGCTCTCCTACTCCCCCAACTCTCCTAATCCCCACGCCCTCCTTCACCCCCAAGCTCTCCTACTCCCTCAAGCTCTCCTACACCCCCAAGCTCTCCAATCGCCCAAGCTCTCCAATCCCCCAAGCTCTCCAATCCACCAAGCTCTCCAATCAACCAAGCTCTCCTACTCCCCCAAGCTCTCATACACCCCAAGCTCTCATGCTCCCACAAGCTGTCATACTCCCACAAGCTCTCATACTCCCGCAAGCTCTCATACTCCCCCAAGCTCTCATACTCATGGAAGCTCTCCTACTCCCCCAAACTCTCCGACTCCGGAAAGCGCTCCTACTCTGTTACGCTGTCCTCCTCTCCCAAGCTCTCCTACTCGCCCAAGCTCTCCTACTCTGGTAAGCTCTCCTAATCCGGCAAGCTCTCAACTCCCGCAAGCTCTCCTACTCACGCAAGCTCTCCGACTCCCGCAATGCTCACCTACTCCCGCAAGCTCTCCTACTCCCGCAAACTCTACTACTCCCGCAAGCTCTCCTACTCCGGTAAGCTACCCTGCTCCCACAAGCTATCCTACTCCCCGAAGCTCTCCTACTCCCCAAGTTCTCCTAGTCCTCCAAGCTCTCCTACTCCCCCAACCTCTCCTACTCTCCAAAGCTCGCCTACTCCCCCATGTTCTCCTACACCCCCAATCTCTCCTACTCCCCCACGCTCTCCTACTCCCTCAAGCTCGCCTACTCGCCCAAGCTCTCCTACTCCCCCAAGCTCTACTACTCCCACAAGCTTTCCTACTCCCTCAAGCTCGCCTACTCCCCCAAGCTCTCCTACTCCCCCAAGCTCTCCTACTCCCCACAAGCTTTCCTACTCCACCAAACTCTCCTACTCCCGCAAGCTCTCCTCTCCCCTAAGCTCTCCCTATCCGCCCTAGATCTCCTACTCCCCAAGATCTCCTACTCCCCTCAAGCGCTCCTACTCACCGAAGCTCCCCCTACTCCCCAAGCACTCATAATCCCCCAAGCTCTCATACTCCCACAAGCTCTCATCTCCCCCAAGCTCTCATACTCCCGCAAGCTCTCATTACTCCCCCAACTCTCATAATCATGGAAGCTCTCCTACTCCCCCAAACTCTCCGACTCCGGTACAGCTCTCATACGCTGTTAAGCTCTACTCCTCTCCCAAGCTCTCCTACTGCCCAAGCTCTCTTACTCTGGTAAGCTCTCCTAATCCGGCAAGCTCTCCTACTCCCACAAGCTCTCCGACTCCCGCAAGCTCTCCTACTCACGCAAGCTCTCCTACTCCCGCAATGCTCTCCGAACTCACGCAAGCTCTCCTACTCCCGCAAACTCTCCTACACCCGCAAGCTCTCCTACTTCGGTAAGCTGCCCTGCTCCCACAATCTCTCCGACTCCCCAAGCTCTCCCACTCACCCAAGATTCTCCTACTCCCCCAAGCTCTCCTACTCCCCAAGCTCTCCTACTCCCAAAGCTCGCCAACTCCACTCCCCAAGTTCTCCTACTCCCCCAGCACTCTCCTACTCCTCTACTCCTAAAGCTCGCCTACTCCCCCAAGCTCTCCTACTCCCCCAAGCTCTCCTACTCCCCCAATTACTTTTAATCCCCCAAGCTCTCCTACTCCCCCAAGCTGTCCTACTCCCCCAAGCTCTCCCGACTCCCCCAAGCTGTCCTACTCCCCCCAAGCTCTCCTACTCCCCCAAGCTCTCCTACTCCCCCCACGCTCTCCTACTCCCCCAAGCTCTCCTACTCCCCCAATCTCTCTTACTCCCCAAGCTCTCCTACTCCCCCAAGCTCTCCTACTCCCGCAAGCTCTCCTACTCTCCCAAGCTCTCCTACTCCCCAAGCTCTCCTACTCCACCAAGCTCTCCTACTCCCCCAAGCTCTCCTCTCCCCCAAGTTCTCCTACCCCCTCAAGCTCGCCTACTCCCTCAAGATCTCCTACTCCCCCAAGCTCTCCTAACCCCAAGCTCTCCTACTCCCCCAAGCTCTCCTACTCCCCCAAGCGCTCCTACTCCCCAAGCTCTCCTAATCACCCAAGCTCTCCTATTCCCCTAAGCTCTCCGACTCCCCCAAGCTCTCCGACTTCCGCAAGCTATCCTACTCCCCAAGCTCTTCTACTCCCCCAGCTCTCCTAATCCCCCAAGCTCTCCTACTCCCCGAAGTTCTCCTACTCCTCAAGCTCTCCTACACCCCCAGCTTTCCTACTCCCCCAAGCTCTCCTACCTCCACCAAGCTCTCCCTACTCCCCAAGCTCTCCTACTCCCCCAAGCTCTTCTACTCCCCCAAGCTCTCCTACTCCCCCAAGCACTGCTACTCCCCAAGCTCTCCTACTCCCCCAAGCACTTCTACTCCCCAAGCTCTACTACTCCCCAAGCTGTCCTACTCCCCAAGCTCTCCGACTCCCCCAAGATCTCCGACTCCCCCAAGCTCTACGACTCCCCAAAGCTCTCCTACTCCCTCAAGCTCTCCGAGTCCCCCAAGCTCTCCGAATCCCCCAAGCTCTCCGACTACCCCAAGCTCTCCTACTGCCCCAAGTTGTTCCTAATCCCACCAAGCTCTGCCTACTCCCCCCAAGCCTCTGCTACTCCACCCATCTCTCCTACTCCACCCATCTCTCCTATCCCCAAGCTCTCCTTCTCCCCCAAGCTCTCCTACTCCGATAGCTTTCCTCACCTCAAAGTTCTCCTACTTCCCCTAAGCTCTCCTACTCCCCCAAATTCTCCATCTCCTCCAAGCCCTCCTACTCCCCCAAGCTCTCCTGCTCCCCAGCTCTCCTACACCCCAAGCTCTCCTACTCCCCCAAGCTCTCCTACTCCCCCAACTCGCCTACTCCTCCAAGCTCTCCTACTCCCCCACGCTCTCCTACTCCCCCAACTCTCCTAATCCCCCAAGCCCTCCTATCTCCCAAGCTCCTCCTACTCCCCCAAGCTCTCCTACATCCCCAAGCTCTTCCTACTCCCTAATCTCCTACTTCCCCAGCTCTCCTATCCCCCAAGCTTCCTACTCCCCCAAGCTCTCCTACCTCCACCAATCTCTCCTATTCCACCAAGCTCTCCTGCTCCCCCAAAGCTCTCATACTCCTCAAGCTCCCTACTCCCCCAAGCTGTCCTACTCCCCCAGGTCTCCCTATCTCCCCCAAGATCTCCTACCCCACCCAGCTCGCCTACTCCGTCATGCTCTCCTACTCCCCCAAGCTCTCCTAACCCCCAAAGCTCTCCTACTCCCCCAAGCTCTCCTACTCCCCCAAGCTCTCCTACTCCCCCAAGCTCTCCTAATCCCCCAAGCTCTCTACTCCCCAAGGTCTCCTACTCCCCAAGCACTTCTACTCCCCCAAGCTCTCTACTCCCCAAGCTGTCCTACTCCCCCAAGCTCTCAGACTCCCCCAAGATCTCCGACTCCCCCAAGCTCTACGACTCCCCCAAGCTCCTCCTACTCCCCCAAGCTCTCGAGTCCCCAAGCTCTCTCCTACTCCCCAAGCTCTCCGACGACCCACCTCCTACTGCCCCAAGTTTTCCTAATCCCCCCAAGCTCTCCTACTCACAGCACTACTACCTCCACCCTCTCTCCTACTCCACCAAGCTCTCCTTCTCTCCCAGCCTCTCCTACTCCCCCAAGCTCTCCTACTCCAGAAAGCTCCCTAATCCCCCAAGCTCTCCTTCTCCCCCAAGCTCTCGTACTCCCCCAAGCTCTCCTACTCCCCCAAGCTCTACTACTTCCCAAGCTCTCCTACTCCCCAAGCTCTCCTACTCCCCCAAGCTCTCTTACTCACCAATCTCTACTACTCCACCCATCCTCCTTCTCCACCAAGCTCTCCTTCCCCCCAAGCTCTCCTTACTCCGATAAGCTTTCCTACACCCCAAAGTTCTCCTACTCCCGAAGCTCTCCTACTGCCCCAAATCCTCCTTCTCCTCCAAGCTCTCCTACTCCTCCAAGCTCTCCTACTCCCCAAAGCTCTCCTACACCTCCAAGCTCTCCTACTCTCCCAAGCTCTCCTACTCCCCAAACTCGCCTACTCCTCCAAGCTCTCCTACTCCCCCACGCTCTCCTACTCCCCAACTCTCCTAATCCCCCACGCCCTCCTACTCCCCCAAGCTCTCCTACTCCCTCAAGCTCTCCTACACCCCCAAGCTCTCCTACTCCCCAATCTCTCCTACTCCCCCAAGCTCTCCTACTCCCCAGAGCTCTCCTACTCCCCAAGCTCTCCTACTCCACCAATCTCTTCCTATTCCACCAAGCCTCCGCTCTGCCCCCCAAGCTCTCCTACTCCCTCAAGCTCTCCTACCTCCCCATGCTCTCCTAACCCCCAAGCTCTCCTACTCCCCCAAGCTGTCCTACTCCCCCAAGGTCTCCTACTCCCCCAAGCTCTCCTAATCCCCCAAGCTCCCTATTCCCTAAGGCTCTCCGACTCCCCCAAACTCTCCTACTCCCCGCAAGCTCTCCTACTCTCCCAAGCTCTCCTACTCCCCCAAGCTCTCCTACTCCACCAAGCTCTCCGACACCCCAAGCTCTCCTACTCCCCCAATCTCTCCTACTCACCCAAGCTCTCCTACACCCCCAAGCTTTCCTACGCCCCCAAGCTCTCCTACTCCACCAAGCTCTCCTAATCCACCCAAACGCTCCTACTCCCCACAAGCTCTCCTCCTCCCCTAAGCTCTCCAATCCGCTCTAGATCTCCAACTCCCCAAGATCTCCTACTCCCCCAAGCTCTCCTGCTCCCCCAATCTCTCCTACTCCCCCAAGCTCTCCTACTCCACAAGCTCTCCGACTCCCGCAAGCTCTCCTACTATCGCAACTCTCCAACACCCGCAAGCTCTCCTACTCCGGTAAGCTACCCTGCTCCCACCATCTATCCGACTCCCCCAAGCTCTCCCACTCCCCCAAGTTCTTCTACTCCACCAAGCTCTCCAGTCCCCCAAGCTCTCCTACTCCCCAAAGCTCTCCTACTCCCCCAAGCTGGTCCTACTCCCCCAAGCTCTCCGACTCTCCCAGATCTCCGACTCCCTCAAGATCTACGACTCCCACAAGCTCTCCGGCTCCCCCAAGCTCTCCGACTCCCCCAAGCTCTCCGAGTCCCCCAAACTCACCGACTCCCCCAAGCTCTTCGACTACCCCAAGCTCTCCTACTGCCCCAAGTTTTCCTAATCCCCAAGCTCTCCTACTCCCACCAAGCTCTCCTACTCCACCAAGTACTCCCACCAAGCTCTCCTACTCCACCAAGCTCTCCTACTCCCCCAAGCTCCCCTACTCCCCCAAGCTCTCCGACTCTCGAAAGCTCTCCTACTCCCCCAAGGCTCTCCTTCTCCGCCAAGCTCTCCTACTCCCCCAAGCTCTCTACTCCCCCAAGCTCTACTACTCCCCCAAGCTCTCCTACTCCCCAAGCTCTCCTACCTCCCCCAAGCTCTCCAATCGCCGCAGCTCTCCAATCCCCAAGCTCTCCAATCCACCAAGCTCTCCAATCCCCCAAGCTCTCCAACTCGCCCAAGCTGTCCTATACCCCAAAGTTCTCCTAATCCCCAAAGCTCTCCTACTACCCAAATTCTCCTTCTCCTCCAAGTTCTCCTACTCCCTCAAGCTCTCCTACTCCCCAAAGCTCTCTACTGCCCCAAGCTCTCCTACTCCCACAAGCTCTCCTACTCCCCCAAATTCGCCTGCTCCTCCAAGCTCTCCTACTCCCCCACGCTCTCCTACTCCCCGAACTCTCCTAATCCCACGCCCTCCTTCTCCCCCAAGCTCTCCTACTCCCTCAAGCTCTCCTACACCCCCAAGCTCTCCAATCGCCCAAGCTCTCCAATCCCCCAAGCTCTCCAATCCACCAAGCTCTCCAATCAACCAAGCTCTCCTACTCCCCCCAAGCTCTCATACACCCCAAGCTCTCATGCTCCCACAAGCTGTCATACTCCCACAAGCTCTCATACTCCCGCCTCTCTCTCCCCCCAAGCTCTCATACTCATGGAAGCTCTCCTACTCCCCCAAATCTCCGACTCCGGAAAGCGCTCCTACTCTGTTACGCTGTCTCCTCTCTCCAAGCTCTCCTACTACGCCCAAGCTCTCCCCTAACTCTGGTAAGCTCTCCT